>NC_081558.1:185255493-185355582 GCF_022355385.1 Mustela nigripes
GCCTGATGCGGGGCTTGATCCCAGGACCCTGAGATCATGACCTGAGCCGAAGGCAGTGGCTTAACCCACTGAGCCACCCAGGCGCCCCACGAAGTCTCCATAGTTTATTTTTGCTTTTATTTCCCTTGCGTCAGGAAACACCTCTAGAAAAATGTTGCTACAGCCGCTGTAAGAGAAATTACTGCCTATGTTATCCTCTAGGATTTTTATTGTTTCAGGTCTCACATTTAGGTCCTCAATCCTTTTCCAGTTTATCTTTTTGTATGTATAGTAGAAGAAAGTGGTCCAGTTTCATTCTTTTGCATGTAGCTGTCCAGTTTTCCTAATGCCATTTGTTGAAGGGACTTTTTCCCATTGCATATTCTTGCTTCATTTGTTGAAAATTAATTGACCATATAATTGTGGGTTTGTTTCTGGCTTTCTATTCTGTTCCATTGATCTGTCTATTTTTGTGTCAGTACCATACTCTTTTGATTCCTGCAATTTTGTAATGTAACTTGAAATCTGGACTTGTGATACTTCCAGGTTTGTTTTTCCTTTTCAAGATTGTCTTGGCTTTTTGGGGTCTTTTGTGGGTCCATACAGATTTCAGGATTATTTGTTATAGTTCTGTGAAAAATGCTGGTGGTGTTTTGATAAGGATTTCATTAAATGTGTAGATTGTTTCGGGTTATGTAGACATTTTAACAATATTTCTTCTCCCAATCCATAAGCGTGGAATATCTTTCCATTTTTTGTGTGTTTTGTCTTCAATTTTTTTCATCAGTGTTTCATAGTTTTCAGAGTACAGCTCTTTCAGCTCCCTAAAAAAAACTCTTTCTATATTTTTCACTTGAAATATCTCTTAGATTGGACCCAATAATCTTATGTTAAGACATAATTGTCTTTGAGAGTTCATGTTTTAAGTATTAACCACTTTTTTACTTTTAGTTTCTTGAAAATTTTGAAGACCTTATTGTATTAATCATTGTTATGTCAATAAGGTTTTTCTAAATACAAATGTCTGCATATATACTCTGAGGGATCTTTACGATGCTTCTACATGCATTATTCTATCTAGCCATCAACATAATTAGAATGATTTTTTAAAAAGACAATTCATTTCTCTCTTATCATCTAGCTCTGATTCTGCTCTTTAGAGTTATGAAGAATAAAAGATTCCATTGAAAAACGTGAGTCAGAAAAGTGGTATTTAACTCTCTTTTTCAAGACTCCATTGGTTCCTAAGGAAACCATACACAAGGTGTTTTGATGAAAATGAGAACATATTAGCTCATATCAATGTAAAGTCAGAGAACAGGACTGACTCAGGTACAACTTGATCCATGTACTTGAGGGATATCTTTAGGGCACTGTCTCTCTATTCACCCACTCTACTGCTTTCTGTGAATTGACCCAATTCTCAGGTAGGTGTTCTCCATGTTGCAGGCTTTTAGGAGCCCCTAGTGGAAATCATCTGCATTTTTCACCATCCAAAATTAAGAAAATCCATGAGCATCTAAAGAAGCATTTACAGAGCAAATATTAAGATTTTGTGTTGGAAAGAGGCATCCTATTGCTTGAAAAAAGTATGACAGAGTTTAAGGATTTTTTGAAAGGACATCCAGCTTGTGAATACTAGAGCTGCACTCAAGCCAGAGGTCAACCTCTGTTAAACATGCACAATCTAGCTCAAAATATTCTATAAGAGCTATAAAAATTCTCAATCTTTGTTTTTCTTGGATGGTACATGTATGTATCCCCCTGGAAAACTCATTTATACTTATAATGTAAATGAAAGAAATCTTACCATCTTTTTTTAAAAAAAGATTTGTTTCTTGCTTGGGGGGTGTGGAGGGAAAGGGAGAGAGAGAATCCTAAGCAGACTCCCTGCTGAGCGTGGAGTCTGATGTGGGGCTTAATCCCATGACCCTGAGATCCTGACCTGAGCTGAAATCAACAGCTGATGCTTAACTGACTAAGCCACCCAAGCACCCCCAAATCTTACCATCTTTAATTACTTGGGTTTTCTGTACATTTCTATGGTGACAAACTTCTCTTTGTCTCCTAAGTTAAGTGGATTATTTCATTTATTGTCTGTAAGTAACAACTAATACACTTGGATTTCGTAAGACCGTGTATCTTGCTTTTGTCATATTTTACAAGGTGTGTTCATTCTCAGGTAATAGTTGCATAAGTAAGAAGTTAAAACTTAGCTATTTAATATAGCTCTGAGATAATTTACCTTCAAACTGTAACTACAAAAGAACAAAGAGTATTACTTAAGCTTCTGTTAGTTTCAAGTGTTCAAAATACAACTGGGGCAAGCTTAAGTAAAATGCAAACTTAATGGATGGCTTCCAGGCTGTCTTATGGATTGGAAATATAAGAAGATATCTCAGCCTCTCAAAAAACTGCAATCAGGGGCCTAATGCCCTCAAAACTGTATCTACCTGTCTCTCTCCCTGTCTTTCCCCAACTGAACCTCTTCTACCTCTCCAGTCCAAACCCAAAGTGATTGTCTCTAATTTATAAATCTTGTATCTTTAAATGTGTAGCTTCAGACACTAGAGAGAGGCTTATTCTCCTAGAAAGTTTTTAGTTTTTGGAGAAAGACTCTTACTGGTTCATCTTGGATCAGGGATCCATCCTGGTAACCAGAAACTGAAATTTGAAAAGAACTTTGTCCCAGCTTTTGCCAAATGTTTATGCCAGTTAGGTCAGATGCCCAGTTTTTGTCAGCCAATATTGCATCATGCTAAAATATTTTTTCCATAGTTGCTATGTGAATGGAGGAGGAACTATCTCTCAGAAAGGGGTTTCTCCAATATTCAACACACTAAGTAATGTATTTTCTCATAGCTAGTGGTAGCTTTAGGATATTAGTTCAAGCCCCAGTGAAGATTTAACATATGTATCCTAGCTATAACTGGATTTTAGATGTCAACATTATTGCTGATAATATTATATGTAAGGTGGACTTGTCCTTTCCAATGCCGCTTGCATACCGTTTAATTATCAACTCTCTTACTAATTTTATTTCTATTCGTCCCACAACTCTTGAATATATTTGGCATTAAAATAAATATATTTTTTAACTTAACTAAAGGAATGACAATGATTATAGAATTAAACAGGCATGAATGATTTATCACAAAAAGATGCATGCTTTGGAAATTGATTGTGTTATATATTTGTTTTGTAAAGGACGTGCTTGGGTTGGAAAGGGTTCTAATAAGACTCCTACACATATCTTCTACTTTATATTTCTCAGAGGACTTTGTCACTATTCTTTGAGAGCTCTGAAATTTCCATAATAAAAACTGTAACTCATCTTTATAATTATAAAGGAATAGTTGATTTTTGAAGCCAGCTGAAATAGTTTAGCAGGTAAAACTTTCCCAGACTATCCAGTGCACCAAAAAGACTAGGATGCCATCTTGTAACAATTAGGTTTTCCAAAAATAAAGGCTTACATTTTAGAAAAAGTATATATAATTCAGTTTCTCATGCATTGTTCCATAAGAGCACAAATACATCTGAGTAGATTATTAAACAGAAAATCATTTCAATAGGTGGTTTAGACAGAATTGGTAAGACACTCTGAATTCAGGCCAGTCATAAAAATTTACTAAAGTTTGCCATCTAGAGGCCTTCAAGGGTATATTTTGGAAAGTATTTCCAGATGCTTTTTCTGTAATCTGAAGTCCTGATATTTAAATGTGTAATGTCGTAATACAGTAAAAATTAAGGTAAAGGGAGAGCATTTACTTTATTATCGAATCTACACAGGACATTTTAAATTTTGAACTTTGAATCTTAAATAAAGGTTCATTTGTTTCTATTTTTTACTTATACAACCATTTTGGTGGTTACATTACAAGAAACCTTTTAGTCGAGACCAATTACTAATTTCTTCACCTTATATGTGAAAAGAGGAAATAATACATTACAGATTGGTAAATGTACCGTGGTGCATATACTGATTAACATTTTCTTGACTCTCAAGGTGGACTGTCTTAGGGTTATTTGCATTGCAAGCCAGTACGGCTGCCTGATGGATGGAAAGAGAAAGTTGTTCATGTTAAACATCTGCAGGAGTAAGGAAAGCAAAATTCTCTGGTAATAAAAGACAAAGGCATCATCTGAAACTCAGTTTTAAAGCCTAGAGCTATATCTTTATGTGTGTGTGTGCGCATGCATGTGTGTAAACAATATGGATCTGTGAATCTCTGGCACTTTAAGAAATAATTGTAATGCATAGATCATTGTTGCAACAGATCACACAGTGGAGGCATTTATCAAGATTGCAATTGTGTTTTCATGAATGTTTTACAGTTGTCAGCTTATCAGTGCTAAAACAGAGGATAATGAGCTTTAAAATGTAGGTTATGGGGCCACAGTAGAACCTACTTCTAATGAAAACTTTCCAATCAACTGAGTTGAAGGTTGGGAACTTTTAATTCTCACTACATCACATGGTGCTGGCTCCCGCCATGAGAGCGACAGGACGTTACAGTTGCTGCCAACATTGATGCTTTCTGTTGTCAGGAGGAGGTGGTGAGCATTCCACGTGATCCAGACAAACATGCTCAATGTTTAGCAACTGTGGAAAACACTCAGAGGGGCTTCTTTAAAATTTTAGAAATTATTTCTATACCGTACCAATATTGGATTATTTCATTTCTCTCCCTCCCCCAACTCTCCACCCCCAATTCTAAGAGACCTTCCAGGTAAAATGGACCTTAGAATTAAAAATCAGCATTTGGGGACAGGTGTCACCTCACTGAATGCACACACTTACATCTGATTTCAGGACATTGAGATGCATTCCGGTGTCAGACATCCTGTGGTGGGGGGGGGACGGTGGGGAGGTGTTTCCTAGGAATGAGAAATTGCTGTGATAAAAATTATTTTATGTAGTGGAGGTAATATGCACCTCTGTAATTAAGTGCCTCATGTTATGGTGTAATTACTCCATGTCCTCACACTGACCTCCAGGAAAAGAGTGTCTAAATATTACATTATAGTTTTAACATTCATCTTTTTAAATAATACAGTTCCCATGAAATGCAGTGCATTGTGTTGATAAAATATCCAAGGTAATTTACCGACAAAAGGGTATATGTCAGCAGCAGTGAGATTCCTCCACTTCATTCTAGAGACCTCTTATATCTTGAAATCAACTTAAAAACAGTAATAAGGTTGAACAGATAGCTCAATCTCTGTGCTCATCAGTGTTTGGGGACTACATGAACTGTGGCTTCCCGCGGCAGATCCTTCATTATGCACCATTCACAGCCCACTAATGATAGCAAACATTTTATGTTAACAGTATCAAGATCTGATGATGAGGAAAACTGGTTTGGAGAGTTACCTGAAGGAGAGACACTTCTTGAACCCAAAGCGACTCCTCTTATTACAGTCCAAGCATGCAGTTTCTCATAGTAGGAGTTTCTATTTACTGCTAAGTTGGTAAGCATAATGGTCAGCGGAATGCCGAATGGGATCTTCCTGACCACGGGACAACATCTTACAACTGTGACTGCTAATAAGGTGTGTATGTGTGTGTGCGTGTGTGTTTTTTAGTCAGGATGCTGTGTTGCTTTGTCTTCAAAAACAGTGTTGTGTATATTTCAATGAGCTTATTTTATATTCAAATTCTTGCCTTATCAAGGAAAGATGATTCATTTTCTTTTGAAAAAGGAATCCACTAATATAAGTCTCACACATTTAGGTCCTCATGAGTCCTACGTATTTAACTCCTCTAAAGATTTTTTCTCAGGCTGGCATAATGGTAAGTCTTATGGCTCTGGAATCAGATGACTTAAATTCATATCTTGGCTTCTGCCGAGCTGTGTAACTTTGGGTAACTTACTTAAAACCTTTCTGTCACACAGTTATCTGATTCAAATAGGGATAATAATACTACCTTCCCTTTAGGATTATTGTGAGAAATGAATGACTGAAACATATTAAGAGGTCAATAAATCTTCACTATTAGAAAGATATTTAATCACTAGTCAATAGCCTGGAAACCTACCAGTCTAGTTTATTTCTCTGTGTCAACAAAATCTCGATTACTCTTTCTGACAAGAGACTCTTAGGTAAAAATCAACACCTGGATTTTACAAGAAGGTTTTGAGGTTATTAAGTGTAAGAGGCAAGCTGAGTTTCAATTTGACAGTATTCCACAGTAATTTTAAAAATGCATGATTTTTCTAAAGAACTAAATATACACTCTTGAATAAGGAGCACAAAACTGAAAAATAATGAAAGTCAGTGTGGTGTTAGAACAATGGGTGTTAGTACCATACCTGAGTTACAATTACTGGTCTACAATTTGGTCAACATCTCTAGGACTTACACATCTCATCTGTAACTTAGGGTAATGTCATTTCCTTAATTAGGGTTGTTTTGAGGCTTAATTGAGATAATATAATTAAAATAAATAAGAGCTAATGAGTAGAGCTTTTTCTTTGTAATAGGGAGAAAAGGCACCATGGCAGGGGTTGGCGAGGTGTAGGCATATTACTCTGACTTTCCCTTAACAATTCTGATCCTATTTTCCTCTATGTCTATACAAATTATTCCCTCTTACCCCACTTACTTACCTCTTTCTTTCACTGAATTTTCCTCTTGTTCCATGTGTGTGTTTCCTCTTTTCCCTTTTGTCTTGCTTATTTGCCACTAAGCCCAAAGTAGCATTTTGAGGAAAGCATTTTTCTACGTTTGCTGAAAAGAGATTCATGTTTAAAATTACTCATGAGGGGCGCCTGGGTGGCTCAGTGGGTTAAGCCGCTGCCTTCGGCTCAGGTCATGATCTCAGGATCCTGGGATCGAGTCCCGCATCGGGCTCTCTGCTCGGCGGGGAGCCTGCTTTTCTCTCTCTCTCTGCCAGCCTCTCTACCTACCTGTGATCTCTGTCAAATAAATAAATAAAATCTTTAAAAAAAATAAATAAAATAAAATTACTCATGAAGTAGAATATAAGAATGACTAGCACACAGTGTTTTGAATAGGGGGAAATATGTATAAGCATGTAATTGTCTACCATCAACTGACATGATATTCTTTAGGCCAGGGGTTGACAATATTTTTGTAAAGGACCAGACAGCAAATATATTAGACTTTGTAGGCCATATGGTCTCTGTTGCAATTATTCAATTCTGCTGTTGTTGTGTGAAATCAGCCATAGACAATACATAAACAAATGAGCATGGCTATGTTCCAATAAAACTTTATTTATGGACATGGAAATTTGAATTTTACATAGTTTCACATATGATAAAAGATCGTTTTTCTTTTGATTTTTTTTTCCCCCAACTGTTTCAAAGTGTAAAAACCAGCCATTTGCAACAACATGGATGGAGCTAGAGAGTATTGCACTAAGCAAAATAAGTCAGCCAGAGAAAGACAAATACCATATGAATTCATTCATATGTGGAATCGAAGAAACAAAACAAGCAAAGGTTGGGGAAAGAGAGGCAACAAAGAAACAGACTCATAACTCTAGAGAACAAAATGATGGTTATTGGCCAGGGTGTGGGGGAGATGAAGGAGTGTTGGGATGAGCACCAGGTGTTGGTTGTATGGAAGTGCTGAATCACGCTACCGTACACCTGAGACTCATGCTACACTGTATGTTAACTAACAGGAATTTAAGTAAAAACTTAAAAAAATGTAAAAATCATACTTAAACCACAGGCCATATTAAAACAGGCAACAGGCCAGATTTGATCCATGGGCCATAGTTGGCAGACCACTGCTTTAAACTATGGGCTTTATGCTGATGTTAAGGAATGATATATTGAAAACCCACACTAATTAAAAATAGATTAGAAGAGACTATGATATCAGATCGAGTGGGAACAGATTACGGAAGACTTTGAATAACAAGAAGAAGCATTTAGATAAAATGATGTTGTCAATAGATGGCTTTATTTATTTTAAAGCAGAATTAAGTGATAAAAACAACTTTTGAGGGAGATTCATCTGGAAATGCTGTGCGGTGTGGACAGGGAAAGGAAACAAGCGGGAGTGAATTCCCAAAACCCTTTTGCGTCAGCTAATCCAGGTGTCAGCTAAAGAGGGCTTTGGCTTGGCTGGTGGCTTTGAGAATCATGAAGGGGTTGGAAAAGGAACAATCAACAGAACTTGACAAACAATTGGATTTAAAAATAAACGGAGGTGATAGCAAAACAAAGTGGTGACATTATTAAAGTCAGGAACTGGGACAAAACAAGAAAGTAAAAATGAGGGGTGCCTGGGTGGCTCAGTCAGTTAAGCGGCTGCCTTTGGCTCAGGTCATGATTGCAGGATCCTGGGATCGAGCCCCACGTTGGACTTCCTGCTCGGCGGAGAGCCTGTTTCTCTCTCTCCCTCTGCCTGCCACTCTGCCTACTTACGCTCTCTCTCTGTCAAATAAATAAAAACAAAATCTTAAAAAAAAAAAAAAGATAAGAATGGGAAAGAGAAGTCATAATTTGAATTATATATCTTTTCTAGACCAAATGACTAAGTACACAGGGTTTCTCTCTTTTCTAAAGAGATTTCACAAAAGAAAATACTCTGAAGATTTTTCTTCATCATTTTTTATAGTTTAAATTGTTATTTTAGTTTTTGTGTTGTAATTAACTAACTCAGTAAGTTAGCTAAATAAGTGGAGACTAAATAAGACTAAATAAGACCATTACTGGTCTTACCTATGTGTGAGTTAAGAAAAGTTTCACATAAAAATGCCATAGGCAACAACAGAAGTCATGATAGTTTAATAAAGCATAGAGTATATAAACACATTTGTTTTTCTTTGCTCTATTAGTATGTAATGGAAGAAAAATGGCATTGTTCAGATCCCATTTTCCAGACATTTTTACAACATAACCTTCATGGATGTGCATTCTAAGTAAAAACATTTACCAGTACTCTGAATCACTGAGAATTAAATAACTCAACCTTTTCAATAGAAAACTCAATTTTCAAGCTATCATATCTCATTTCTTACCAGAGACATGCTAGTCTACTCATGGCTCCCCTATGTGAACTTTTTCTCCATCGACTGAGAGAAGTGGTGTGCCTCTAAGAAGTAAGCATACAGTAGGACCTCAGGGCCATGGAGTTCCAACTTCTTATTTTTCCCAATAAAAACTGCTTTTATAAAATAAAGTATTCCCCTAAGCACAGACTGAGTTTAAATAACACATTTGGTTATTTCCTAGAAGTTGGATGGTATTATGTGACAAGTTAAATGTATTCATTTCTATAAAGTAGTTGGCAAATTGGCATGTATAAAGTAGTTTTGGTCCTTGTGAGTTGTCTTTCTGTAATTTGAATGATCACTTCCCATTTCTTTTTTCACAATGAGAAGCAAAACCATCTTTCTCTGTTTTAAAGGAGCAAAGTGATATCCACCTATAAAAGCAGTTAGTACGTAACATCTTTATGTCATATCATGCATCTTTGGGATTGTCTGTGGCTAGCATAGCAAAAAGCCTTCCATTAGAAGAAAGGAGTAATAGATATTAAGTAGGTCAATTAACTTAAAAGGTTGTTTACAGTGAGGAATCATGAGATAAATTCTATATCCTTACATTACAGTTTTTTCTATTAAGCTAAAACCTATAAATACATGTTCATTAACTTTTCTTAAATATAAGACCAAAGTTGTTTTTTGCTGTTTAGTTTTTTTAAGGACAGGTCCAGAGATTCGAGCTCATTGTATTTTATCATAAAATTTACACATAATATATCTTATATGAAAGCCAGTTTTATTTTTAAGTGGAGCACCAACTTAAAGACCCACTGTGAAGTAAACTAATGTAGGTAAGAAAAGACTTTAAGATATTTAAATTTTTTTCCTTCAGTTGTTTACAATTGTATCTACTGAAGTTAATTCAGCCCTATTGGTGACTTACTGAGTCTTAAAACATTCAACCTAGTTCTTCCAGAAACAATATCAAAGAAACAGTTTTATAAACAAATATGATCAGTTTAAGCAACATTTAATTGAATTACATAATTATAATCATAAACATAACTTATAGAAACATGCTTGGGAAAAAATCCAAACTACCCTCTTGGAGAAAACCAAAACATAAAAACCCGCAACTAGTGGAAGAAAAAAAAAATTAGAGTACATAAGAGATCTTATTTTTGAGCATTCAGCATGCTATGGCCATCAGATATATCATCATAGAACTAATTAAGAACGTTGGTTAATATGATAGAATACTTAAGTAGTAGTTTTAAGACATATATATTGGATTTTAAAAGGCGTTCTGTTAATGTTCTTTAACAGTTTTTGAAAAATCTAGAAAGTACTACTAGGTTTTCAGCTCTTGAGAGTAAAAGATGAATCTTATTCATAACTATATGACCATTGCTTGACATATAATAAACATTCAATTATTACTTGAATGGATAAATCAGTGGATGGTTGAATAAATATCTACACCAAAGGGGGAAAGGATAATATGCTGACTTCTACATGGTTTCACAGGACATAAATCTAGATTAAGAAGTTAATTTTGCCATGGAAATGTACGCACCTTTATATTACTATGGGAAATGTTTCCTTTCCTCATTAGATAACAATATAGAAAGTCCATTCTCAGTGTGATTTTATTCTGTCTTAAACTAGCTCAACTAACCAGATTCTACAATTTGTAATTTGACTTCCACTCTCAACATAATTGAAATAATTTAAAGGTTAAGAGTGATCATCTAAACATCTAATTACATACAGCAAAATAGATCAAGGAGATTGGGTAGCTGGTCACGTATTTTCATTTCTTCACTTTTTATACTCCTACCCTCTCAAGCTATACACAATTTCCAAAATGCAAAACATTCAGGCTACCTGCAGGCTAAATTATCTGTGGGTAGTTTGATTCTCCTCCTACTGTATTTTATAAGTCCATCTACCTTTCTTCATAAAAATAGTAACCACTGATTCCAAAATAGCATGCGGGCTTCTTATTCGTGCATCAAGAATGATTTCCCACTGTAGTTTAATTGTGATAGTTGGTGTAAATTTTCTAACTTTCAAAAATGTTAATAATGATAGGTTTCTAAAAAATTTCATGTTATAGAGTCATAAGAAAGTGAGAAATCTTCATCTAATGCACTATTAAAATGGTGTCACTATGTGCAAATCACAGTAATATATTGAAATTGCTTTGAATAAATACTTTCTTTTCAGTCCTCATAAAGCTATTGATATATCATATTACTTTTTATAGACTCTGTTCTGTGATATGATGTTCCTATGTCTAAGTGTACCCAGCATGAGGAAAAAAAACTTTCCTTCTGATAAAATGACTTTCATTCTGCCCCCAAATATTTTTTGATGGTATCCAGTGAGCACAGAAGTCAAAAATCTAATAACTCTTACTCAGTTCTTCTTGATATCTCTCCTTTCTTTTTGACTGTTTTGTTCTCTGACAATAAATAAACTCGCTTATTCTTCTATTTTTTTCCAATCTTTTGAATTCTCATTTTATCCCTTAAATAGTGGTTCCTCAGGTTTTTGCTTTGTTTGTTTGTTTGTTTGTTTTTAGATTTTATTTATTTATTTGACAGAGATCACAAGTAAGCAGAGAAGCAAATAGAGGAGGAAGCAGGCTCCTTGCTGAGCGGAGAACCCAATGCATGACTCAATCCCAGGACTCTGGGATCATGACCTGAGCTGAAGGCAGAAGCTTTAACTCACTGAGCCACCCAGATACCCTGTTTTTTTTTTGTTTTTGTTTTCGTTTTTGTTTTTTTTTATTAGAGCAGTCCTCATTTTTTTTTAATTTATTTTTTTACACAGTTAGCATTATGTGGACAACTCAGAAATCGCTTTCTCAAGTCCTGGCTTCCTTTGTAATTTTAGTCCTATAAATGCAAACATTGGCCAGAAACCTCACTTGGCTATTCAGTAGTTATCAAAACTAGAATCACCATAATCCCCTTCTCAAATTAAGACATCTTGTTGTGCAAGGGCTCCAGGTTTCTGTGTTTTCACCACCCATCATTGAAACTTAAACTCTAGATGTCAGCTTGGCTTCTAAATAGGTTCTGGTAGGTTGAGGGCTTCCCATACAGCACCAAATATTCTCCAGATTCCAGCTAGAGGTCCTCCAATTCGACTCAATTCTGACTCTATCCACCTAGAGCTGGTAGATCACACAGATCGAGGGTTCAGTCCTATAAGACTACCCTGCACCACCTACTTCAGATGCCAGTCACAAGTCCAAGTTCTTATTTCTGCTTCTGATGCACTGACTACAGAATGGAAGTTCCCATAAACTCTTCCTCTGGTTCCATTAGTATCACATAAGGTCCTGAAGAACTAAACCCTGCCAACTCATTGTTCCTAATTTGGAGAACTCTTAACTTGAGCAAGGTGAAAGATTTTATGGGAAAAAGACAATTAAGAAGATAAGGGGGAGAAATGAATGGTTAGTTTAAAATTTGTATTAGATTTTGAAGAAAGAATGGGATTTTGGCTGACCAAAAAAAAAAGACAGAACACATCAGATCTTACGTTTTCATTCTTTGGATATTTGTTTGTGTTATTCTTTCTGTCCATACTTCCATCTCCTTAATCTTTACCTATCAAAATCTTACTGAACTTTAGGATCTGTGACAGATCATCTCATTCAATATTTTTCAACTAATTGCAAAAGTGTGTGCCAATCTTATTAACTTTAGTATCTTCTGCTAACACTACACACTGTGTTTGGCACATGGTAGGTTTTCAAAATGTATTTGCTAAAGTAATAACTAACAGCATGAGAAAATGTGCTATTCAGGAAAACAAAAATACAGTGTATACACTGTGTTTCAAATTGCCCAGGCTTTTTCTGCTGTGTTCACATATGAAATTAGGAAATGACATTGGTTTCCTAATCATGAAGAGCAGTGTAAAAACTCTGGTGCCTTGTAGGCAGAAATAATCAGACTTTCCATATCTGGGATGTCCAAAACAAATGTTATGACCTATTATTCGAGTATCTGGGTATTTATGAAGGAGCTGAAGCTTAATCACAAATGGAAATACAGTTATAGTGAATAATAGTTATCTGGATCTTCAGTTTCTCGTAATCTTCTACTCTACTTTTTTCAAACTGTAACTAACCCTTGCTCCATTTTCTGAATTACTAACTTACTCACCAAAGTATTTTGTGCTTGTAGATGTAAACATATAATGACATTTACTATTTATTGAGTGCTAGCAATATGCTACTCACCCTACATCTGTTACTTCACTTAATCTTTATAGCCACCCAGTGAATTATTCATATCCCATTTTATGGATGGAACTAAGGATGCGAGTGATAAAGTAATTGCCTGTTTATAGTCCTAGGAGGTAGGGGCACTTTATTTGGGAGCTAGGTCTAACATTAAAAAGCAGCTCTTACTACACCTTGCCCTTAACCATGTAATAAACACAAGAGACATTTAAGGGGACAGGAATGTTGAATGGGTTGTTTCTTAGGTACAAAATCATCAGCTGAAAAAAGTGTATTTGCTTTACTCATTGTATATGAGCATAAAGTCATAATTTATTTTACAAGTTATGTTTAGATGGGGTCATTCTCCCAACTCCAGCATTAGTCTTTGAAATAATCAAATGGGATATGATGAATTGTATAGGTACTTCAAGCTCTAATATCAATAAGTCTTCACTGTGAATAGTTAAAAGGGCTGTGCTTAGCTGCAGGTTGAACAAATGTTTTCTTTGAGAGGTTAAGACCACGCTAGCTGGATATTGAAGAGAAGAGGACACTTGCCAATTATACCTCAATACGGCTGAAAAATAAAATGAATGCTCTTTCATTCTATATAATATCCTATCAATCGTGGCTTTAATTGCTGTGACACTGATAAAACAACCAGGGAAAACTTGAGCATGAAAAAGCCAGTCAGTGTTTTGGGCTGAATTATGGAAATAACGAAGTTGGAAATCTTTTCATTCCCTTCTTCTCACTGAATTAATTTATGGTTTTCATTTCATATCAACACATTCACTGAAGAGCTACTCAAACTTGGCAATCACCCCTCCCCCGACACTCCTTCCTATAATGGCTTGAAAGATACATTTTTTTTTAAACTTCCTTTTTTCCTCTTCCTTTTGTCTTCCTGGGGTGTTATATATCTAAGTGACAGGAGTCTTACAAAAATTTAGGAAGATAAACACTCTGTGTCTGTTAGGTACAACAGAAGGATTCATACATCATTTACGAATTTCTCTCCCTCCCTGTCTGATTCAGGGGAGGACAATAACCCTGGATGGGCTCAGTACCTTACGGCTGATTGCTGTCGAGGACATCATTATTGGTGATCTTGTCTTGTCATTGGCTTATGGATGTCACAGAGGATGGTGGTCTCAAACTGGGATCTCTGCAGCAGAGCCAAGAATCATTACAGGTTATTACCCACTTGGCAAGGTGATGAATGCTGTGTTAAGATTCAAAATGGCTTCGGGAGATAATTTTCAAGGAAATATACATTTTATCATTTTTCTACAAAACTTTCACTTTAAAAAAGTAGATGGCTTATCATTACTTTACAAGTAAGTTTTGATATTTTAAGATGTATTTAGTGGTCAGTTTTCAAAATCTTAGTCAACCTGGAAACTAGAAATCTGGAAAACATGTCCATAACACTCGTAGTGAAAAGTCCAGGACACCAAGTGCCCCTGATTTCCAAGGAAACCAGATTGGCTCTCTTTTATTTTTTTGCTTCTCAAGGAATTGCTTGAGCTGGGGCTAAATTCCGTGCTTGATCATTACCTAGGCATAACTTACATTACACAAGGGTTGTAAGTCATGGCAGGCTTCTCAGGGAATTTAACGAAGAACTTGTGCTTTGTGGACAGGATGCCAGTTTTGCAGCTTCCCCCACATTTAGCATGACAGTGAGCTGCCACTGCCTACACTTTCTCTCTGAAAGGCATTGATGACCGGGCTGAAGAAGGACTGCAGGGAAATGGCCACATCCAACTATGGGCTAACCCATAGAGGTCTGACTAATCCTACTCTGTGTACTGCCTTCTCCCAAACCTTCTCTCCAATGCTGCCCTCTAGTCATTAGTATTTTTACTTAGGGGAAAGTGAAATAAATTAGTATCCTAGGTATGTGAACAGAAGCCAGGCTGCAGAGGCCTTCCCCTGCTTTTGTATTGGCTGTGTTAGATGTAGGGATATATTTTGTGGACCTGTCCTGCCCAGAGGAGACCCCTGAGATTCAGAGATTATTCTGCACTTGCTTGATAAAGGAGTTATCCCCAACCTCTCGCCCTCCCCCCACCAAGCATCTCTTAGTAACTGACAATCACCTTTCCATGACAGCTTTTCCTCCTCAAAGACATTCTTTATTAAAACCCTGCTTTATACAACCTTTGCATGGCTCTGCATATGAAATACTAAAACATCATCAGTTTTAAAGAAATAGTCAACCTACTACTTGAAGAATTTATATTTATGGCCAGCAGACTAGCTACCCTCCAACATGAGCTAGGTGATGCATTTCTAGGAACTTCAAATTAATCCTTTTCATTACAGAAGTAGGTACCCATGAAAATGAATAGAAATAGCTGATCTCATTAAAGGCTGAATTGAAACCAATTCTTATAGTGGCAGTAGCTACAACCTGTGATAATTTCCCTAGCTGCTGTATGAGTTAAGTCCTGTAATTACTTTTAAAAATTCTAAATAGCATAATTTTCGGTTATATTGTATTTTTTATGTGTATATTTGTATGTATGTTGGAGAACAGGGTATAGAGATGTATTTAAATAAGCTTGAATTTTAATTGGGTTGGCTTGGTTTTTATATTCATAGGGCTTTATACATGTCTTTCTACAGACACTACTTTTTCCCTCTAATTCTTTTTGATTCTCATTCTCATTTTGTGAGACTGATCCTTAGATTATGACTCTTGTTATAAATGCATACTATGCTAGAGGGCTATTTTTATGCTCACAGACTCAAATCATTCTGGGATTTTAATTTCTCTTCTATAGTTTGAAACAAATTTTTTAAATTTAAAAAGATGAAGACATTTGTCCTTGCCCTAGGGCCCTGATTTAAGGTTTAGACAGAAGGTTAAATATCAGACCTTTAATATAAATCAAGTGCATACATTTTGGAATAAAGGTCTGGAGCCATCTGCACAAGGCATTGATTCCTCTAGCCAGAGGGCAGGAGAGTCTGTTTACAAAAGAATATACAATTTAGACAGAACAAGTGCCCTTCTATCAAATAGAAGAGAAGAGTCATGTTCATTTGTCATTACAAGCACACCATTTCCTTTTTGGTGGGTTAATGCCCTTCCTTAAAAGGAGATTAGTCCTTTAAAGTAAAGAAATTGGAGCTGGCAGCTAGCATCCAGAAGTAGATACAGATTCGAAATTCTTTAAAAGCCCGAGTTCCATCGGACCCATTCAGAATCTCTTAAAAACCTCACCAGAGAATGCTGGTCGTATCCACATTCACCCACCAGGATTATTTCAGAATCACGACCACATGACTTTTCACAGTTAGAATTTGTATGCAAATAGACATCAGTTCTCAATGGACACTCTGAAAACTCTTTGGTTAATGCAGCAAGAAAGTAAGCACAGAGACCATGAGGGAAAGATATTAATCTTAAGATTTGACAGGAAGGGTCATACCTTGATTTTAGCTAACGTCTGTCCTCTACAAGTAGATGACCCCAGTTTCTTTAATAACTTACCCTCAAAATTAGATGCAATGGGTAATTATCTTGGTAGAGAATTTAAATTCAGCCTTTGATTCCTTTCACAGATGAATCTCATACTATGAACACAAGGATAATAATAGGCCAAGGAGCATTTAAATATTTATGCAGATTCTACTTCAATTTATATTTGGAAACTTTGCAACCCTGGTAGAAAGAATATTTCTCTTCTCACTGCGTGCCATAATTTCCAGGACTTTAAAAGTAAATATTTTAGTACAGAGAAGCAGTGGAGAAACTCAGTGACCTGTAGCTTTGAATAAAGACAATTCTATTAAACTTTCATTTATAAGTCACAATCAGGGAATTGGCTGAGAATAACAATATGCACCATAAATAAATTGAAAACTGTTCCAAGTATTATAATGCAATAAAAATATACACAACACTGATACCATATTAGAGCTATTTTAATATTTCCTTAATGGCTTCAAAGCCACTTAGAAAAGCTGCATCAATTTAGGATCTTCATTAATGACATTGCAATCTTGGGGGAAAAAATTAGTTTTTAAGTTATCTAGCTGTTTGAATTTAGGACAAAAGCCTGATGGTTAGGATAATTTGTTTTATATAAACCAAGGCGTTAGGTGTTTTCTCCAGAAAGTTTTTATGAGGTATATTATTTCAGTAATGATAATAGCGCCCTTGTTTTTATAATAGTTGTGATAGAAAAACAAAGAGTAGAGAGTCTGGAGAGGCATATTATTGTAGAGGGAAGAGCAATGAAAGGAAGGGAAGCAGTCTGAAAGGGTATATATACTGTAATATGAGAATTAGATAAGTAAGTAAATAAATAAGCCACCCTGTTATACTTTGTGCAAAACGCATACGAATTAGCTATGTGTTTTGGAAAATGGCAGTTCTGAACATCATAGCTTCTTCATTCATAAACATAAACAGAGTTCATACTGCATTTGGTCACTGTGGACGTTAAAGGAGATTATATATGTGAAGAGCGTGGAATATAATGTTTATTGTATGTGTCTGTTTTCCCTGTCCTCTTAGGAAATAGAAAGATCAGGCTGCAACAGTTACTCCCATCCTAGGCCATTTTAGGTCTCAGAAAAGAGATTTCTCCGTTTCCCAGTTTTTGGATTTTTCTTCCAGGCAGATATGCCAACCAGTAGGTCCGGCAGAACTTTGTGGGTATGCGAGCTCATTTATTATGGGCACTCATATGACAAGTGTCAGTAGGCAAAGCAAATGGTATGTAGTACCCTGGAGCTCAGTTGAACTTGCGATGTCATTTAGCCTTCTTGTACTTCACTCTAATTCCTTTCTTCGTGATCTTTCAGTTTGTCTGCAACATAAGTATCTACTAAAGCTGATTCAACATCTAACCCCCAAAGGAGATCTAAATGTCCTCATGAGATTCAGCCTGTACTATACACTTCATTTCCAAGCACCATTACAAGAGCATTCTCACAGGGGTGAATACCACTGCCATGGAAGTGGGGGTGGATTCTACATTGGGCAGGTTTTACTGAAAATGGTACTAATGTGCTTCATCTTCCACACTGTTTACAGTTCTCTTCATTTGTGATTGTAAGTAGTCAATAAACCCAATAAACCAGTAGTAAACTGTAGTTGTGTAGATAATGTAGCCACAATTCAAGCATCCAATCTTTAGTCTTGTGTTGGTTAAAAGAAAAAAAAATAGCCACGAAAAACGGTCAAAAAAAATGCAGTTAATTGCATATCTCAAACTCCACAAGAAGATACAGGGTTCAAGTGACATGACTCTCTTATCTATCGTCAGCAAAACCAGTATCAAACTCCAACATCTGAATCACCTAAAAAAATGCCTTCCCCAATCTTCTACCCTCTAGTGCAATTTCTTCCAGTTTTCCCATAATATTGCATCACAATAATACAAAGGTATGTTTGGAACTGCAGAATGCTCCTCATTGTTTGAGAAAAAGGAAGAAATTTGTAGGCAGAGGAAGAAACATGTTTAGTGAGAAGGGGAGAGGGAAAGCCTGAAACCATTGGTATTTTTATTTTGGTTTTCAGATCTACAAGCTTCAGCTACAACAGGGCAGAGAACAGAGCAAAAGAACCAGAGATACAATGGATAAGGAGTATTGTCAATGGAGTAGTGAAGCAACTTAGGAACATGAGAATCAAAGAGAAAAAAATGTTTCCGCTTTATTGAAGTTTGGTGACTTAAGCTCTGATAGAAAAAAATTTTAGAGATTGTAAGGAGTACATCGGACCACATAGATGGACACAGAGGGTATTATACTGAATGAAGTAAGTCAGACTGAGAAAGGCAAATAACAGAATCTCACTCGTAAGTGGAATCTAAAAAATAAATAAACAAGAACAAAAAGCCACAAATGAACAAAAAAAGCAGAATCAGACCTTTAAATACAGAGAACAAAACCATGGTTGCCAGAGAGGAGCAGAGGGGTATACAAAATGGGTGAAGGAGGGTGGGAGATACAGGCTTCCAATTACTGAATGAATAAGTCACAAGAATAAAAGGCACAGCATAGGCAATATAGCCAATGATATGGTAACAGCGATGTTTTGGGACAGGTGGTAGGCATACTTATGGTGAACATAGCATAATGCATGAACTTATTGAATCACGATGTTGTACACTTGAAATTAAGGTAACATTCTGTGTCAACCATGCTGAAATAAAAACAAACAAATAGGAAATACATACATACATATATACAAATTAAGAAGACTTGAATCTGAGTTTTGTATTCTGGCTGAGTGCAGTTTACTCAAAACCTGTGTTGTTTAGAGATACTAATTTTCTCTATCTTTTTCAAAATGGATCAATTAAATCAATGAAATATTATAAATATAATAAGTTTTTATTGTCCAATGCCTTAGTAAATACAAAATAACTGATGTCTGGTAGTAATTTATAGATTATGAATAAGTAGGTTTCTCCAGTAAGTAAATTCTGAAATGGCATAGGATCAAGTCTAATGTTTTCTGTAGTCCTCTATCTGTGTTACCTGTCTTCATTACTCTCTAGAAATGCTTCAGTCCTGATAGGAGGGGGTGGCCGGATAACTTTATACTACTTTCATTCTTCCATGCTAAGATTCCATAATCAATATAAAAATGAATGAATTTAAAATGAGTATTTTAAAAGGGCATAAGCTTCACTTTAAACTAATTATCCCATAAATCCTATTTTGTTATTTTGTTGGGTTCCTTGGTCTCTTAATTTTCTATTTAGTGTTTAGAATCTCAGGGCTGGTTTTTTCCTTGCATTTATTTAGAGCTTTTATTTCGTGTATGCCAACATTTATTTCTGTATTCAGTACTAAACAGGTTCTTTTCAGTGAATACATCTACTCCCCTTCCACTGCCCCCCCCAACTTCCTTCAAATCCATCAATGCTAATGGTCTCTGAATTTATAGCTTTTCAAAAAGGTAAATCTGCCAAACAAGAAAAAACACATTGCTCAATTCATTAAAGTGATTTCAGAGGCTGTCAAGTTAAAGATTTAGGTGACATAAACAAACAAAGAAATATTAACAGATCAAGAAGTCATAATTGAAACATAGTAATGAATATATTGATCTGATTTAAAAATGACTTAATTATTTTAAAATGAATCCTTTCTGTATACACCCATAAAGCAATAGCATTTTACAACTTTTTTTTTCATTTTTATTTACTTATTTATTTATTTTTTAAGATTTTATTTATTTATTTGTTAGAGAGACAGCTAGAGAGGAAACAGAAGCAGAGAGAGTGGGAGAGGGAGAAGCAGGCTCCCCTGATGTCAGGCTTGATCCTAGGACCCCAGGATTATGACCTGAACTAAAGGCAGATGCTTAATGACTGAGCCACCCAGGCACCCCTATATTTATTTATTTTAAATAAGCTCTATGTCCAACTTGGAGCTCAAACTCAAGACCCCAAGATCAGGACTCCCACTCTCTACCAACTGAACTAGCCAGCATCCTGCATTTTACAACTTTTTGAAACCTTTTCAGTAGTATGGCTGTTTAAAAGTTTTATTTCTACAGATTTATATGTGTTGTAATAGCAGCTATGTACTGTGCACTCACTCTTCACTGAGAATTATATTAGCATTAAAAAGGTTATTTTACTGAATTCTTACATTATGGCCTATGTAATAGGTATTATTAATCTTGTTTTAATAAGTACTTTTTTAAAAAGTACTTCCAAAAGGTAAGGTAAATTTCCTAATTCCACATAAGTAATAAACATCAAATCTGGCATTCAAAGTCAAGTCCATTGGTCTCCAGAGTCCAAGACTATTGACTTTACACAATGATAACCCAATAACCTGATTTCTAATTTCAAATAGAAAATACACTAAAAATTATTACTTCTTTTTTTGAAAATTTTTCTTTGATCTATTGTGAGTTCATTTAGAATTTTGGAATCTCAATGGGTCCTTCTCTAACCCTCATTTGACTCAGGAATCTTCTCTACAATATTGGTGATAGAGCTGTTGCTTCTTAACTCACTGAGCCACCCAGGTGCCCCTAGAGCTGTTGCTTCTTTTAAATGTTTCTGATACCAGGGCGCCTGGGTGACTCAGTGGGTTAATGCCTCTGCCTTCAGCTCAGGTCATGATCCCAGGGTCTTGGGATTGAGCCCCACATGGAGTCCTGCATCAGACTCTCTGCTCAGCAGGGAGCCTGCCTCCCCCCATCTCTCTGCCTGCCTTTCTGCCTAAATCTTTAAAATATATATATATGTTTGTAATAGCAGTAAAGTCTTCTTCTTTTTTTTTTTTTAAAGATTTTATTTATTTATTTGACAGAGAGAGATCACAAGTAGGCAGAGAGGCAGGCAGAGAGAGAGAGAGGAGGAAGCAGACTCCCTGCTGAGCAGAGAGCCAGATGCGGGACTCGATCCCAGGACCCTGAGATCATGACCTGAGCCGAAGGCAGCGGCTTAACCCACTGAGCCACCCAGGTGCCCAAGTCTTATTCTTTTAAGGCATCTGTGTATCTACACCAGTTAGAGGCCACTGTAATTTTTTTTAAATTCTCTGTTATTGAGTAGATACTTGCCTTTATTAACAGCCACCCATCAGTTCTAATTCTGCCCTAATCAGAATAGGTAACAAAAGTCTCTATAAAAGTCTGAGACTGAAGAGGAAATAAGCAAAAGAGTAAGCAAAGCTTGGTGTATAGGTATTCTAAACACAAATAACAAAATAAATTCTTGACAGTATTCAATCCTAGGATGGCTGGGGAAATGATTTATTTTTTTGCCTTAAAAATTTATAATCTGGAATCCTATCTGGGGTGCATTATTATTTTAGTACAATAATATTGTAGCAACAGAACCATGTAATACTATGATAATCCTATAGAAAATGTGGAGAATTTTTCTGAGTTAGATGTAGCTATGGTTATCCGGCAAGAAAATAATTTTAAATCCGGTGCAGGAGTGCCAAAAATGCAAAATAATAACAACAATAATAATATTTCCAAAACATTTCATGTGACATTTGATAATATGAAACATTAAAGAAGACATTTCTGGCATAGACAACGTTTGGTGGAAATGCTTTGGAAGGATCAATAAATCACATATATGACGTAATGTTCCACATTATCAGCATTCATATGTAGAATAGCCAGTTGTTTTTTGATGGTATGTATTGTTCACAAAACTAAATGATTATAAAGAAGGCAAACATGATATTACATAATATTTACTTTTTATACTATTGAAACTCTACTTAAAAGGAAGGCTGGGGTGTTTCAAATAGACCAACGAGTCAGTTGCAGGACTGTACTTGAGTTGGAAGAGTCTGAGGGATTAGTAGTTCTTCAGGACCTGTATGAAAAGTGTCATCAGTGTACAGGGCAGGAAAAAATGAAATGCAGATATAAGTTATACATTATTCACCCAAAGCAGTTGTTCACATTGATTTAGTCAAAGTGCCTGATCTAATATATAATAGTTCCAATCAGGGCCAGGCCAGACACCATGGTGGAACATTTAGTTCCCTTACTTTGATCTTCTAATCCTTTCTATGTTCATCTTTCATTTTATTTATTGAGAACCTGTCTTGTATATTCCCCTCCTGACTACTTGTCCCTACATTCACCTGTACTTCCATCACCAGAATCACTCTCATGGGAACCATCAGTACTTCTATAAAGTCAGTGTGGGGGCTCCAGTGGTGTGCATGTCTGAATCACACGGTAGTTCCACCTCCACTACTTCCTAAGTGTGTGATCTTGGGAAGGTGACGTAGGTATTTGGGCTTCTCCTTACTCTTTTACTAAATAATATTGTATTTCTATGTACTAGTTTACTTAATCATCTTAAGACTCTATGGAGTCTATGAAGTCTAGGTCCGGAATCCAATAATCTTGATCATTGTGCTCTATCCCTTCTGTAATGTTGCCTAGCTGCTGGAACTTTGAAACATTTTTTTTTTTTAAACTTTGAATCTTAATAATTTTGGCTTTATGTTTAAAGGGAATGAAATCCCTTCCCTTTGAGTATCTCTATATCACAGAGAACTGTGTAATTCAGATTACCAAAGTCACTAACTTTGTGGGAATAGTCAGAGAAAAACAACAGAGAACACCCAAGGTGTTCTGTTCGGATGAGTGTTTTGTTTGCTGAATGAATTTAAATTTTACTTCTGTTTCATTTCAGTTTTCATTCAACAGTTGGAGCCTTTCTTGGACCTTCCTCCACGACTCCTCATGAACTTGTTCCCGTACATAGGACACCTGTAGCTGTGAACTGGGTAGGAGAGAACATCTGTCGGAAGACTCTAAGTCACATTGGAACCATCACCTTATGTGTAATGGGATAATGAAATAGGTAGCCTTTTGGACTCCTATCCTAACACAGGATTTCATCACCTCTAGTAGTTCCTATAATTATTATAGGTAATAACAGTAATTTATGGAAGATCAATAATAATTTGAACTATAATGTGTATCTCTATCCCACTGGATTATCTGTATTATCATATCAAATCTAACCACAGTCCCATTAATCTCCTTCTATTTATCTTCGTCAATGTATCTTTTGACTTCTGAATAGCCTCAAGAGATGCTTTTAGAAAGAATTTCTAACTTTTGATATCCACAGGGAGGTGGCGTGCAACTGCTGTATCATGGTCATGAAAGATGCTGCTAATATATCTCCAAGCATAGCCCTCTTTGGAAGAAACCAGTCTTTATTGTTCCTGTTGGCAGTACCAGCATTTTGAAGAACAGGAACGAAATGCTTACACATTATTCAAAGAAGTAGCTGAAAATACCTGAGGTGCATCCCTGAACTTCCGAGAAGGTATTCCTGTCCCTTCCCTTCGTCTTTTTTGCGTCGAGTGTTCTTCCCAGGCATGACTTTGAAACCTATTTGTTCATGACTGTGGCAGGTTTGCACATTTCAGGACTGTCCAGGCTGTGGCTGTGGAAGGGATGGTCACACATCAAAGCCCAACACACTACCCAGCACTTCCCGTGCCCTCACTTAGCATGCCTTCATGAATGTGTAGCCTTTTTCGTTTTCCCTGTTGAGTCCCCAGACCTATTATTAGCACATTATGATTGACAAGAGAGTGGGTTTTTTAGTAACAATGCTGAGAAAGCGAAACTCATTTGTTCATCTGAAGAGGTTTGGGAGCGTATTATAAGTGCGGGGTGGTCAGAATAAAAACTGACACAAGTACACGGTCTGTGATTGTTCCTAATCGAAGAAAACACCAAATTAGAGCCAAAAGGCTGGGAAACAAATTGTTTACCACAGTAAATCATTCTCATAAATACAATTATTTAGAGCATTTGAACTCTACTTGGGGATATCAACAGTGATGGGGGTTTCACAAGGACACTAGACAGCTGGTTGGCTTTAAATCTCAGTGGCAACCACATGGGAAGCTGCCAGGGGCTTCTACGGTTCCCTTTTAGCTAAAGGCAGGATTACTGAAACTGCATTATATCCTCCATCTCATTTTCAGCTCTATTGCACCAATTATGCTGCATTGAAGCTTATAGGGGCTTACACTGAGTCTCACATAGATGGAAGAAGCCAGTCTATATTCTTTGTGATAAAAATAGTCATTAATTACTGAGACTTGTAAACCGCTTAGCATCCTTCTTAATGTGGCCCGTCAGGTGCTTCTCCTCATTCTATAGCTAATCAGCAAAAGAGGAGAAAAATCCTCAGGAAGAAGATGATCTTTTTTGGCTCAAACAGAAAGCCAAGGTTAAAAATAAATCGAAAATGCACTGTAAATCTACGCCAATGCACACTCACTGGCAAAATACGGTCTTGTTTTCTTTTCTGTCAGTGTTGATGAGAGAAATATTTCTTATAACGTTGTCCCGAGGGGAAATTAATTATCAATATAATTTTTTCCCCTCTCTGATGAAAAACAATGCGTTCTGAGGATTTAGATGCATGAAAACACATTAACAAAGACCTCAAATAGAGTTGGATAATTATCTAATTAAAGAAAAGTGAAATGTCATAGGAATTAATGAGTAATTCAGCAGAGAGGGAGCCCAACTAGTAAAGGGTCTGCTGAAAGCCACAATGAATAGGTTCACCTCTGAGTGGACAGTTTAACTATGCTGGAGGAATTTCCAGGTAGCCGTTTCAGAATTGACTGCCACATTCAGTATTTTAATTTTTAACAGTAAACTCACGTTTAATTGGCCAAGATGTCCATTAGGTTCCACCGTGAAGGCATCCAGAATCATGGGGTAGTAAATGTCAGTGTGAAGAACTAGAACAACTTTCATTTGGTAGACAAAACGCAGATAAATGGCCTTTGTGTGTGAAAGTATGCTACAGGTTGGAAAAATAGAAAACGTTCTACTAGGGAGTGTTAGCACATGTGGAGGGTTTCTTTCCTTAATGTGCATATATTTTTTAAAGATTTTATTTAAAAAATAAAATAAAGATTTTATTTATTTATTTGAGACAGAGAGACAGAGCTCACAAGTAGGCAGAGAGGCAGGCAGAGGTGGGGGAAGCAGGCTCCCCGCTAAGCAGAGAGCCGGATACGGGGCTTGATCCCAGGACCCCAAGATCATGACCTGAGCCAAAGGCAGAGGCTTAACCTACTGAGCCACCCAGGTGCCCCTAATGTGTATATTTTATAAATCAAAACCATGCTTTAAGGAATGCTGTACAACCACACTTCATGCATTTTGATATAACTACTATATGTGAATGGGAGTACTGTTTTTCAAAGCAATGGGCAAAGAAAATTGGAGTGATGGTATATCGACTAAGTTGATTTTTATAAAAGCCTTGTAGAGGACTTTAAAAATGAACAGTAGGTGCAGGGGAAAATAAAAAACAACTATGAAAGAAATTACAAGTGGGTTTCACTATATTATAAGCTTGAGATTGCTTATTAAATACATAACTTGTTTTTCTGCTATACCAGTCATTTTACATAAGTGTGTGATTTGGCTTCCATTTATAATGTGTAACTGCAGCGTGCTTCAACAGTGCCACAGGGAATACTTGTTATGGGTTGAATATTTGGTTAAAATCTCTGGAAAAATTCCAAAAGCATCTACATACCCATGGCAGCTTTGGGTAAGCAGCTTTTTTTTCAGTTCACTTCTTTCCTTGGCAAGTCTGGAGAAAACAACTGCCCTCCGGACACAGGGCAGATCGTATATATCCCCATTTCTTTCCACTCCACATTTTGGTGAATCAGTGCTATCTGTATTTGGAAGTAATTTCAATTTCTACTGCTCCTTAAGCAGAAACTGCTTTAGAATCTGTCTGTAAAATGCTGAGCTATTAATGCATACTGTATTTGTATATACTTATTTTAATCATAAATAATTATAGTACTTAAAACCCACAGTGAAGTGTTGACTTCTTGGTACAATTTCTGCGTAAAATCCCATTGCACAATAGTTCTGAGGGGCAGGGAGGGGCAGTTCTGGAAAAGAGGTATAAAAACAGATAAGCAAGAAGAAGTTTGCCCCAAAACTAGAAAAATGGGTCCTTCAGATGTTATATCAAGCATAGATTCTGGCACAAATTTTATGATGGACAATTGTAGAAAGTAATATTATATATATACATATATATATGTATATATATATATATGTATATATATATACATACATATATATGCACCATGTTTTTTTTCCAATTTAAGGCTTCGCTGGAGGAAATTATATATATAACCTTTAGATGTAATCATTGATTTATTATAAAAGAGGCAAAGACACCACCAAAGGGAGCCAGAAATGAGACTCAGTGCTGAAAGAGTGGAGACGAAACATGTAAACATGTTCTAGGACTATTTATTTTCTAACTGCTTTTCTCTGACTTGCACAATCTAAAAGGCTTTGCAGGAACAGTCTGTTAGCAGAAGGAACACAATCTTATTTTTCATAAAAAAGAAGGCACACAGAGACTGTAGCTGATACAAAATATTCTTTTCTTTTCACATCATCACCTTTCAATGGACACAGGATGTACATAGGGTGTGCTTAGGTAAAAAGGACATTTAGAAAACATCTCTTTCTCTGACATGCTCTTTTTTTCTCCGCTGCTTCCCAACCCCCATGCTCTAGTTTCTTCTGCATCTTTTCCGATTATCTTCATCAGAATCATGGGGCTTTGTCTCCATTCTTGCAGGGAGCTTTAAAGTTAAGGTCATGAGGAAAATCCTGGGTAGTCTCAGGTGTAGTTGACAGCAACTATGTCCTCATGTCTTTCTTTGGTAAGAGTAGATCTAAGTCCTTCAAAATAATCATGGTGAAACCCCAAACGACCTCCTCATCATCAAGAGTGAGAAAGGGAAGGAATAAGAAGAGCAGAGAACTTCTATTTCTCACCCTCTTCCTCTCGTGGTCTTCCTTGAGTTTTTGGAGCAGATTCTACTGTTTATCTTTCATCATTGAGTGGATTTGTGTTTTTGGAATTGGAGTAAGATATCTAAGTACCACATACCATACTTGGCATATCTTGGGTTATGCATGGAACTGAAAAACCAGCAAACTAAAGTAGGTAAAATAGAAACATTATTGACTCATATAATTGAATAAACCTGGGCACAATGTGGTCTGAGGTGGAAACATTTTCATCAAGGACTAAATATTTTCTATATTGTTTGATGTTTTTCTCTTAGTTTTAGCTTCTTTCTTCAGTTTCAAACGTCACAAGATGGCTGTCAACTTTCCAGAATAAAACTGTTCCCCTATACAATACCCCAATCCCCTAATCCCCTTAATATCGTGTGCCTTATGGGGAAAAGACACCTCAACACTTGAACATCCGATGAAAGAATAGCTTCTTTCTGCTGTTTGCAATTCTGAATCTTCCTTCTGAAACTTTTACCCATCCACCTCCCTCATATAGATAAATGTGAGTTGGTGAAGTCATAGCTTTTATGGCTTAAAGCATAGGATAGCTCTAGGCTACCAGCCTTCTCCTATAAGGGAGATGGTTTTCTATATTTGGGGGATGTCTGGCAGCCCATCTCCACATGTCTTAGCAGCCTGTTGGGGCCTATGAAAAGAGCATCCGCTACCCCTGGGGATAAAAATATATGTTTATAAAGAATAAAAAATTAAAAAAAAAAGAAAAGAAAAGAGCATCCGCATTGATAGTGCTTACTTAATTTTGATTGACAATGAATTATAAAATTAGAGAATGTAAAAGCCTTCTTCTAGTGCTTTTCCATTGGGTCTAATTTAGCCCTGGTAAGGATTTGGGAAAGAGGGCTATTTTCAATACACATTTGAAAGATACCCTCTGCACATACTTCTTGCTGATCAAATCAAAGCTTAGACCCAGTTTATGAATAATTAAGCTGCCCTCATGCCATGCAGACATTAACCAATAAAGTCCACAGGTTTCCTGTATAACAGCACAGCCAAATAGTCCAAGGTTCATTTTCCTGAATGTCTACTGGATATCTTCCTCAAGAATGTATTCATGATCTGGAGGCCTGACCTCCGCTAACACAAAGGACCTGCAGGAGGAAATTATGAAATTATGACAGGTTGCTAGATATCAGCAGAAGCTTTGATAGATCAGCTACAATAACTACTGAACTCCAACATGGGTTTAGTTCTTCAGAGTTATCCAGAGCACATTTTATTATCTAAGAGTAATGAAAAAAGGCATACTTCTACATTCTCTTTCATCTAAGGGGTAGGAAATAACTACTTCAATAAGGAAGGGTTTGAACTGACAAGAGATGGAAGTGATGATGTTACAGTTGCTTTCTGAAAGTATGTTTGAATCCCTGGCTATTTCTTTTTAAGCAGAAGATTAGATATTTAGTTTTTGGATTTTTATAGTGTTTTGTGTGGGATTTTTTTCTCCCAGAATAGAGTATCTACAGGCAAATAAACATTTCTTCGGCCAAAATGGACTACATTTCCCTGCTTAGATTAAATGAAGTTCCTCTAGCAGCCTCCTACCAGGGCACAACAAAATATAACTGGAGAGGAATGGGTCTCTTCCCACTACAGTTTATTTATTAATCCCACAAGCATTTGTTAGGGCCTACTATATATACCGACTATATACAATAGAAATACATTCCCTGACTTTATATGTCATATGGATATTAAGGTCCTTTGATTTACTGAAACGTTTTGTTTGTTTCTGGATCTTTCTGAATTTTAGGTGAGAACTTATACTACCAGAAAAAGAGACTTGCTATTCCCTGGGTGAAGCCAGTGCCACCAAGTGGGAAAAGTGGCTCATCTTCTGTCACAAACAACCTCCAACACTAGTCGGCATCTGAGGACCAAAAGCAAACCAAGGCTCATCAAATACAGGGGTCCTTGGGAAGGTCATGAATATTGGTATTGGGTTTAGGATTTGGATTTGAATCTGTACTTCCAGATTGCCTCCATAAAATCAAAGGTATATCGGTCGGAGTTAGTTGTGGTAAGGTTGATATTTGATTTGAGATTTTACTTAAATATCTTAAGAGTTTATTAATAAGCATTTCAAATAAAGCAATTTGTTAATGGAAAATTTAATTGTTTTGCTGAAATTGATGAGTTCAGATTGTCTGAAAGGTACTCTGTCAAAGAAGAATATCATAGATGGCTGATAAAAGGTTATTGACTGATAAAAGATTATTGGCTTGTTGGAGTCTGATTAATCAAAAGGAAGCTGAAGATAACTTTTTGAAATTATGCAGTAGAAGAAGGTGGTCAAAATTGTTCATGACCCTGAATAATAAATACATTTATAACCTTCATCAGTGGTTATCATAAAGAATTCCTTTAGTGAACGCAACTGGAAGATACATCAATAATTGATCTTTGAATACTTATGTCAGACACTGTAGTTCTTGTCCTCAAGGAATTCATATTTTCACAGGGAAGATTGACATTATTCATTAATTACCAAGTGCCTAACATGTGTCAGACACTGCATTTAGTTCTAGGGAAACAATGATGAAAACAATTGATTTTGTCCCTGACCTCATATTGCTTAGACTCCATTGTTGGGCCAGAGAAAAGGAGTAATAATTAATGAAACACTACTGGGATATGTGGTGTCAAGAAAAGTTCATAGTTCTGAAGAGAGCATAGTGGAGGGATTTGATCTAGTTAGTGAGGATAGGAAGTGTTTCTGGGGACAAGATATTTTGTTGACATCTGAAGAATGCTTAAGATTTAATTAGAAAAGATGGGAGAGACCAGCGAGTGAAATATGTAGAGGTAAGTATAGAGGTGCTGTGATGGAAACAGATCCTTCCTGGAGTTGAAAGAGTAATGTGTACAGATGTTTGTGAAGTAAAGGACCTATTAAAGATGTTGAATATTGTCCTAAGAGTTCTGAGAGGCTACTGAAGTGTTTAAGGCAGAGTGTGATATGTCTAAATTGTTATTTCATCAAGATTGTTCTTGTGGCCATATACGAAGAATATATTTACACAAGTAAATATGAGCAGGACTTTAGGGCAATGCTTGCAAAATATCTTAGAAGAGAAATGGTCATTGTGCAGAGCAGGGGTGGTAGAGATAGGAATCCTATATACAGATCTGAGAGATATTTAAAAGTTATAATCATTGAGACTCGGTAAAATATTGGACAAAGGCAGTGAAAGGGAGGGAGTTTTTTTATTTTTAAAATTAATTATTTTTTTAAAAGATTTTACTTATGTATTTGACAGACACACACACACACACACACACACACACACACACACACACACCACAAATAAACAGAGCATCAGGTAGAGAGAGATGGGGAAGCATGCTCCCTGCTGAACAGAAAGCCCAATGCGGGGCTCAATCCCAGGACCCTGAGATCATGACTTGAGCCGAAGGCAGAGGCTTAAACCACTGAGCCACTCAGGCATCCCGGGAGGGAGTTATTTTAGATAATTCCTAGGTATTTGGCACTTACAATGGACTCTTCGTTGACCAGTTTCATCAAGAAAGGATGCCAAGAAGAAGGGTCAGTTTTGCTATCATGAGAGTAGGCACAAATTGCTAGACACATTAAAGGAAGTGACTGAGAGGTAACACAGTGCTGGAGAGCTCATGCTGCGAATCTTCATACGCACACGTGGACACGCACACATATATGTTCATCGAGGGCTGGTATAGAATTGGCAGCATGGGGTCCAATTAGGATCTTGTGGGTTTTTTTTGTTTTGTTTTGTTTTAAGTGAGCTCTATGCCCAATATAGGGCTTGAGTCAAAAACCCTGAGATTAAGAGTTGCATACTCTACTGACTAAGGCAGCCGGGTGCCCCTTTTGTATAAATTTTGGAATATTTCATTGCAAATGACAGAAATCAGCTTGGGTTAAATTAAGCAAGAGTTAATTTTTTGGGCAAATAAGGGGATTACAGAATTCATGGAATGCTACATGTAAACATAGGACTTGGAAATAAGGATGTCGAGTAGCCCCAGAGTCTAGAAAGCAAGAAGCCCAATAAAAGTCTAAGAAGAGTAATAATCTGGGTGAGTTCAGCTTTTAGAATGGATGAATTCCAATGTCTCTGGTTTCTTTGTCTTGCTCACGAGAAAGCATCTGATGGGTCTAGCTCATGTTCTATGTCATCTACCGAATATGGCAACAGCAGACCATACTGGAGAAAGTGATTTTTCAAAAGGATCTCAAGGTTCAATTCAAAAAGGGAAGCGAAATCTGAAAAGCCAAAAACTAATCTCTGCTACACCGTGAAAGGCATTTACCTTTCTCTCTCTTAAGTATTCACTGAAGCAATGCAGCATTGAGGCAACCTTTCCAAACGTTCGTTTGATCACACATGTTAAAAGGAAACATCTTCTCTTATTTGGCAATGACTGTGAGTGAATTATTAATTGTGCTTATCCCTCTCTGCATCCGCCTTCCCTTCTCTTCACTTCACATATTCTAGGTTTGGCCAGGTTTATTCAGCTTGCTTTTTGCAACTATTGAATATGCTGCATTATAAGAGGATGTTAGTTTGAGTGAAGGGAATCACCTTCCTTTAGTACACAAATATAAGCCAGTAAAACATACAAATAAACTTCAATAAAGTATGTTTACATGGTTGTCATTGTCAAATTGTATTCTAAAAGCACTGCATCATGATTCAGAGAAACAAAAAATGTGGCTTTTGTATATATGCATTTTTCTCTCCACGAAGTAAGTACTTGCCTCTATTTCAGCTTTAACTGTTCTCTAGTTACATACTTTTAAGAAAAGACATTCATATCCCTGTTGATTTCCATATATTTCACAATTCTGCCTCCCCCTCCACAAAGACAGTTCAAAGAGATTCATTAGAACTTACACAGTTGCATATGGAATCATTGTAAGAGTTCTGTTTGTGTCCATCACTTCCCTGTCAGTACAATTCTCCTCACTCCTCTCAGGAAAATACGAATCTCTTTCTGAACACAATTTTGGTTCCCAACTGTGTTAAGTAATTTATCTCCAGTTGTTGTCCCAAATCCTGCATCAAATTACCCAAGTTGTCAGTCAGGTTTCCACATATTGATTCAGCAAACTCAGCCTTGTGTCCTGCCCAACTCCAGCAGAGAGTTGATTGCTTTACTCCAAAATCCGTTGAAAAGTTAAATTGTTAACAATACAAATTCACTGGAAATTGGGATAACTCTTCGCCTTAGCTTCAATCTCTTCACCTTGAGCCCTGGGCATTGAACACTCATCTCTGGGCATCAGGGCAGGGAATTGGAAAGGAAAGTAGTAATGCGGTTACTGCCAGGAGTCAAAGGAGTAGTTAGAGGTCCACTGACTCTGGCGGTGGGTACAGGTGATGCTCAGACACTCACCTGCCTCCCAAAGCAAACAGCTACTGATAGAGTCAATTAAATATAACCTGCATTTCAGGGTCCCTGCTTATACCTGACCAAACAACCAAAGAGAGATACAAATAAATGGGCCCAGGAGATAAGGGAGTCATTTACTTTAACCCAAACCTTTGTCTTGATTCAGCTCTTGCTCCAAAGGGAAACATTACCTTATAATGTCAATTAGAAATATTGTTCTCTGGATTATTTTCATAATAGCTGATGAAAACCGTATCTGTTTGCAAATACCGTACCTTTATAAGAAGGCACTAAAGCTTTAAATAGCCTTGAGTGCTTTTTACTTAATGTTCAATTTGTAGCAAATATACTTTAGGAGTTAAGTGCTAGTGTTTAACCAGTTAAGATATTGTAAGTTAACTTGGGCATTTAACAACGAGTTGTTTTGAAGAGTATTATAAGTGAGCAGGTGTTTAGGAGAGTGGATCATAATTTAAAGTGCTTGACTGAAAAATGGGAATCTTTTAATGGTATTTATGTGTTTAAGTCTTTGGTAAAAGCTCTATATGAAAAAAAAATTATCCATCAAGGCAAAATAGTGCATTTGCACTGCTGTTGTTCACACAATCATGACATGAATCTTGAAGTTCAAAAGGAGCCTAGAGATCATTTACTGCATCTTTTTATCCGTCCCTTTTCTCCATTCCACCTTCAGCAACTTTCCAACTTCTCCATCCTTTTTCTAACAAAAATCCTCAGAAGAGTCATTGATAGATGTCACCTTCTTTTATCTCCTCTTACTCTCTTTATACCCACTCCAATGAGTACATTGACAATGACACACCGTAAAAAGGCCCCACGAAGGCCACCAATGACTTCCACATTCCAAAATCCAATTGCTTATTGTAATTCTCATCTTAGTTGATATTGATCCTATCCTTTTTTTTTATTTTAAAGATTTTATTTATTTGACAGAGATCACAAGTAGGCAGAGAGGCAGGCAGAGAGAGAGAAAGGAGGAAGCAGGCTCCCCACTGAGCAGAGAGCCCGATGTGGGGCTCGATACCAGGACCCTGGGATCATGACCTGAGCCGAAGGCAGAGGCCTTAAACCACTGAGCCACCCAAGTGCCCCCTATCCTTCTTTATAAAGCATTTTATTTGTTTGGCTTATGGCACACATTCTTTGTTGGTTCTCCTTTTCCTCACTGGCTGCTCATTTAGTTCCTCTTTGTCAACCTGACATTTTTATGTTAGAAGCCCACAGACATCCTCTTTTCTCTTTCTGTACTCCTTCCTCATGCTGTCCAGTTTCATGGTTTTTCCACTAACAAAGATAGGGTGAATGGTTATAAAATAGTAATAATTATTCTCATAACTTGCTATATTAAGTGTATATTCTATCTCTCAGTCCATTCATATGTATTATCTATTCATAAATATGTACTTCACTGTACTTGTCCCAGATACACCAGAGAATCCATACACTTTATCAATTTTAAGACTAAAAAATGGACCCAGTGTGTTAAGAATGAAGGAAAGACATAGGAACATCCCAAAAGGACAATTGAAATGGAGGTGTATAATAAAATACTTTGTTTTGGCACTTGGAAGAATGTTGGAGGTGGTCAGTGACAAGATGTGACCACTACTTGACCCAAGAGCTGGACCTGGGCCATCAGAGGCTCCCTGCCTCCTCCCCTGTCCTTGGAATGTACATTCTGCCCACCATCCTATGTTGGGAGCTGTTTCAAATATGCAAAGAGGGCAGGCAACACACTGTATATGTGACTGAACCCAATTAAAATGGCTACAAAAATTTTAAAATATTGGTGGGCAGGTACAGAGATCTACCTATTTTGAGGCTATTAAAGATAAGACTTGTATGTAAATCCCCTTGCTTGTTAAAACTGCTAGCTATCAATCTGGAGTGGCCTCTTTCTTCAGTCTCTCCTTGCCCTTCTGTATGGGGGCCAGCATCAGATTTCATCAATGAAATTCCACAGTTTGCAAACCAACATTTGGTGAGTCAGTCAGTAGATTAAAGAAATAGGTCTTAGAAAAAAGAAGGATCTGTGGGAAAAGGCCGAGGAGGAGTACCCCTATATCAGATGCCTATCAACTACCACATAAGTACAGGAACACCCTGAAAGTGCGGATCTAATTCACTTATTTGAGAAAATACACACTGGGGGACAAAGAAGGGAGTGGTTGCTGCAGTGGGCTGGCCTCTACTGTGCATAGTTTGGCCACCAATGCCCAACTAGAAGAAGTCAGAAGAAAAGCTGAGGAGAGAGAAGGACATGCGGTTCTCCACTACTGTGCTCGCTTTGGGGCCAGCAGATGAGGTGGGAGAGGAGGATAATAAGTTGGAGGACATAGTGTGCTGTTTTGCCAAGATAGGCGGGTGCAAGCTACCATAGGGAACACCTGAGCACTTGTGACCAAGCCTGATTTAGACACTAAGACGTAGAATCCCTCGGAAAGTGAGGAGAAAGATGACCAGGATGTTGAAGTGATTGACAGTGAAATGGTCCCTAATTTAAAGGAAAACCAAAACATAGTAACCCTAGCCAGCAGAGCAGTCCCCAGGGCAGGAAATGTTCATGATGAGAGAATATAATCCCACTGACCTTATTGTTAAAGCTGCCAAATTCTCACAAAAGACCAAGGAGAGTATGGAGGTATGGTTAGTGTGGCCACAGCGTGGAGGGGGTAATGACATTCCTCTGACCAGACAGGGGGGAAGGAAGAATGAGCAACATCATCACACACCCTGTTCTCTGGCAGCACCTGCATGGTGTTCAGTGTATTCAAGGCATTTTCTGCCTTACAGATAACATTTTTCTAGCCCACAGGAAGGCTTGGTCCAATGAGAGGCTCTCCCTGGGCACATGGTTCTGCTAGTAATCTATACATGAGTTACAACAAATTCTTGGGGAGTTGGGAATGAGACAGGGCTTCTATGCTCCTGTCTTTGAAGGCTTTGATCAGGTCACAGTTACTGTGCAAATGAAAGCCAAGATACTCCATCCCCAGAACCTGGTAGAGGATCCTTATCGAGCTCAGTTGAAGGACAGGACATTTATGATACTGGGCAATCCATTGCTGATCTAAGGGAAACTGACCAATCTGTGGGAAAGACTTAAGACAGAGAGGGAACTCAACAAGTCGAAGGCTATCCAAATCAGCCTCAAAGGGCTCACAAACGTAGCCTGGAGGCAAATGTGGTTTGAGCTCATTGCAGCCAGGACTCTACCTGAAAAGATAGGCTGAAGACCAACAACCGTTAAGTTAGCAACAGTTAAGACAAGAAAGTCTGAACAACAAACCCGTCCCATTGTGTCACTACCGCCCCTGATGCCCGCCTCACCCGCCCCTGTGAAAGCCCAAGGAATTTAGTCCTAGTCAGGTATTCCCAGGACTAGTCAGCTTCCCACACTCTGGGTGTAGGCTGCTGGCCACCGCTGCCTCCAGTGGGGGCTATTGGAGGTGATCAGAGACCTAATGTTAAGCTCAATATTCACTGGTCCCTCAGAAATAAAATAAAAGGGACAGCTCAGGTTGATGGTACGGATAAATGTACTCTAAAGAGGGCTACTCATAGTAACCCTCACAAGTTTCCTGGCCATCAATGGTTACAGAGGGCAAACAGTTATGATCAGAAACTTCAAACTAGGCATCGCCCCCACCCCCATGAATATAGGTTTTTGTCTCTCCCGCACCAGAGAACACCCTGGGCATTGATTTCCTACAAGGCCAAATCCGTAAACCTTCATTGTTGAACTTCTCCTCCGGGTTCGAATAATCAAACTAATGCAGAGAGGAAACACCACCTGGGAACCAGAAAGTGTACCATCCCCATAAAGACTGATGGCCTCAGGCAATGTAAATTGCCTGGGGGAGTGTAAGGAAATAGGAGAAAGTCTTCAGGAACTGCACCAAGTAGGTATTGCATGCCCTGAATATAGTGTTTTCAATACCTGGTATGGCCTGTAAAAAAGCTAGGTGGCTCATGGCAGGCTTGGACAAGGTAGAGCCCCACATCCATGCAGCCTGCCCAACATTAGCACCAGCTTAGATATTTTGGCCTTGTTCCCAGGAGTGCACTGTGCAAAAAAGCAAATGCTATTTTTTTTTTTTTTTTTTTTTTTTAGTATAGCCCTGGTCACTGAGTCATAAGATCAATTTGCCTTCATATGGAAGGGACAACAATGGACCTTCCAAAAGCTTTCCCAAGGTTACCTGCACAGACCCACCATATGTCATAGGATAGTAACCTGAGATCTATCCCTGTCCTCCTCCCAAATGGGCCTGTTGCACTGATGATATAGTGTTTAGCAAAGACTTGCCTCTGCTGCAGAACATTTTGAAGTCTTTGTTGGAACATCTGTAAGGGAGAGGATGGGCAGTGCCCACATAACATTCAAGGCTCAGACACGACCTTAAAGCTTTTGAGAGTCATTTGATTAAGACATGAATTGTCCCAGAAGCTGTGATTATATAAGGTACAAGCCTATGCAATCTTTAAGTAAATGAAAAAGTATGAATCTAGGTAGGGATTTTGGAGTTTTAGAGGACTTTCATTCCCCACCTGGCATAGTACATCCACCCCTTTTATCACCTGGTAACATGTGGGGGTGGGGATCCGAGCAGAAGCCAACCATTCAGAAGGTAAAAGTATTAGTGAAGCAGATTAAAGCTCTGAGTATCTTCCATGCAGTGCTACGATTTGAGTTATATGTGTCTGTGACTCTGGAACATATTAGTAGAGACATGGTAGAGACAATGGAAGGAGAGAGTACCCCTAGAACTTCAGTTTCAGTTTGGGGGGATGCGGCAGAAACACAATATATAATACCCTTGGAGCAACAGCCCCCTGAAGTATACACAGTGTCTCTCCAGGTAGAGCCACCCAAGACGGAAAAACATAACGTGGTGAGAACTCTTGTTCCTATCAAGGTTGACAATATGTACTGTTAACTTACCTCTGCCATGGCTGACTTCCACTTTGGCATCCTATTTCTAGCAGAGGAACACTGTGTCTGCCGACCCACTACCTCAAGAAATAGGGTTCTACTACAGCCTGTAGAGTAAATAGATGCTCCAAATGTCCCTGCCCCTAATCCTCTAGCAGTCCCTGTGATCTGTTGAAAGGAATTGGGGAACTTTCTGCTGATTCCTGGTACAGAGTTGGATCTAGTCTGTCCACATGACTGTAGTCACTATTTGGCCCAAGACTACACCATCTGAATGGAAACAGGAATGGCCAGTGGACTGAACTCAGGCTGGTGTTCACTGATGAGCCATGGCCACTAGCCCTTTGTAGTGACAGCTGGGTTATTCTAAAGGGATCAATCCTAAGGCTTAGACAATGGGAAGCCGCCAAGGGGTGGATGATCATGAACAAACCCTTGTGGGGTCAGGGTATGTGGGAAGACATTTGGGTTTGCCTGTAAGATTCTGAGGCAGACCTCATTGTTTTCTAAATCCTGGTTCAAAAGATGCTGACACCCAGCGGCCATCATGAATTTGATACCCTCGTTCAGGTATAAGCCCTAGCGGCTGACCTTTCAGTAGGTGAAACAGATGAAGTGCATAGAAAGAATGACCACCACAGTGCCCACCTGGAATGGCATATAGCCAAGGATTGCTCTTGAATGCAGCGACTTGGTTAATGCAGTAACCACATGTCTGTATGTTCTAAGTTATGCCCAAGGCAACTGTCAAGGAAGGCTAGGGCCATCCAGTGGAGTTCCCAGCTGGTGAGGGATTGGAAAATTGATTATATTGTCACCTGCCTCCAAGTGAGGGCTGTAAATTTGCCTTGGTTATGTGGACACTGCCTCTGGCCTAACCCAAGCTTGCCTCTGTCACTGTGCAAACCAGCCTGCCTCCATTAGGAGATTAAAGCAGCTCAGTATCATGTACAGATACTCTCATCAAATAAAAAGTGATGATGGGGAGAGGGTCACATTTTAAAATTCATGATGTATAAGACTGGGCAAAAGAATGTGACATTGAATGGAGTTTCCATCTCCTTTATAATCCATAGGTAGCAGGGTTGGTAGAAGGGAAGAATGGAATATTAAAGCAGCAGAACAGATTACTAACAGGTGGAAACCACACTGGTTGGGTGAACAAAAGTGCTGTCTCGGCATTTAATACATTTAAATGACCAACCAGTAGGGTGTATTGCTCCCTATGCCAGATGGGGGGCCCTGCAGAGCTATCTCATCCCATCACGATTTGGAAGTTGAAAGAAATCGCCATTGCCCAAACTCTCACAATGGATCAACTCTCATAATGGATTATGCTGAAACCCCGAGTCTCATAACACCTGCAAAGATACTATCTACCCGACTTCTAATAGACACCCCAACTCATTGGGCAAATTACTTTGGACCCATAGATCAGGGGGAGCTACTCAACCTCTACTGGGATCCTCTTACTCCTGCAAGCCAGACCTGTTGAAACACACCATGCCTGGAATGGAACACACCCCACTGAAGGAGAGGAAGAGGTGAGTGTCCTAGCCTGGCATACCCCACTTGCAGTCTGCCTCCTCATGCCAGCCAGTGCTACCTCCCCTGGCCAACATATATGGCACACACAACTAGGTCCAGTTCCTAAGCTGTAGCCATATTAACATCTCAGATACAGGTCACAAGTATAATTCTTAAGGAAGGGGAATATCTTCCCATGTAAGTTCCTACTAAATATCTATCTTTTTGACCTTAGACTTAAGCTGTTTTCATGCTTTTGGTCACAGAATGGAAACCTAATGGCAATACCTTTCTATAGTGGGCCCACTCAGATGCTTAGTAAAGGGATCGATCCAACTGCTGGGTATGCAGGCAGCTGCCCCTCTTTACCTTGTCAAGATTACCTTCATAGGTATCATCACTATTGCAAAGGGATTGGAGGACTTAAAGCAGTACATTAAGGGAGAACAAAATAGGTCTAGTACCCTTACTTCATGAGGTATTATCAATACTGATCCAGAAACCTGGCCTGTAGGACACACTCTTTATAATCCTGGGCAGAAGTATTCTTTTTCTCTCAGTCAAAATACATAGGCAGCCCATCAAACCACTGACTGGAAGTATCCTAAAAAAATATTCCTGTTAGAGCTATGAGTGGCTCTGCTCTGATCTGGGATGGGTTCAGGTGGCTGAGCCCCAGTTACAGACATTTGAATACCTAGGCACTCCTATGTTGGGAATTGAAAAATCACTGTAAACAGAACTAACCCAATAGTACAGGAGTATGGGATGGATATCACTGGAACTATGTAATCAGTCTATCATACTAAAGGAGAGGGACTGCTTTGGCACTGACCCACCCTTTGTGGCAATATTTATCAGGTAGACCCAAAAGGGACCCAGTATTGGATGGCACAAACCTTTGACTGTGGCTTCTACTTGGGTGGTTGGTCCACCAGCTTTCTCCTGGACACAATGGAGAATCTGCCCCACAAGGAATGCTTTTCAACCTCCCCCTCCTCAAGACAACATGGGGACATTCTGTATTCCCATGGTACCATCATTTGGCCACCTTCTTTGTCCCTTCCGTTGGCCTTATAGCACATGTACAAGCCTTTCCTGCATTCACCCAGCAAGCCTTAAATGATGGCTGGCAAAGCCAGTCTTGAATGAACACTGAGATGTCTCTAATGAGAAAAACTGTCCTCCAAAATAAAACGAACTCGGACATTACTGCCCCTCCAAGAGTCACCTACGCCATTATCCAAACTGAATGTGTGTTCGCAGCTGATGAATCTGCCCATGCATCATCTTTGTTAAATCATACACGGACCCAAGTGAATGCCCTGAGTGAGCTGATCTCCAGCCCCGGGGACTCAGAAAATCAGTGGTTCGAATCGTGCCACTCTTGGTGGAAAAAATGGTTATGTATATTAGGAAACATTATCTCAGTTTGCGTTTTCTCGTGTTTGCGCTCGCACTGTTGCTGTGGCATCAGCCTCCACCGCAGCCAGAGAGCCGCCCAACGAGCCGCCTCCACGCTAATGAAATCCCTTGCCACTGCTCAGGGCACATTGCGGGGAGCATTTAACCGGGTAACGGTCACGTGGGATGGAGCGTTGTAGGAAGGTATTGGGAGGACGTGACCCTGCGAGGACCCCAGAGCTCCATTCAGGCACTTTGAGGCTCCTCCCCACCCCTTCTAAGCTTGGAAGTTACGTCACGCCCACCTTCCCCGCAGTGGGAGCTATTTTCAAGGACACAGCCCTGTGACAATAAGGTCTTGTCGGCCGGTGTGTGTGGTTAAACTCAGTGATGGCGTCTAAATGCACGACAGGATTCTGGCGGACGGATGCAGACAGAGGTTTACTTGTCACGCGGCTGCTCAAGACAAGCCTCCCAAGTAAGTGCCTTGCTCGTGTGGACTCCCACCTACTAATGGGGGGCAGGGGGTGTCGATTCTTTTCTCCGGTCTGTCCATGCCCTCCGTGTCCGGTAGCTGGTATCACATTTCACCTGGGGATATTCCTGAAGTTACAAAACCGCCGAAGGATTGAGTAGTTTTACACAAGACAAAAATTCTCTTTTTCAGAAGTGTCAAGAATCACCCCGAATACTACCCATCGGATATTCATCTACTATAATCTACATGCAATGAAACAAATACCTTGTTTTTTTTTTTTTTTTTAAAGATTATTATTTATTTGTTAGAGAGAGGGGTAGAGGTAAAGCGAGAAGCAGACTCCTAGCTGAGCAGGGAGCCAGAGGCGGGACTCGATCCCAGGACTGTGGGATCATGGGTGAGCCCAAGGCAGTGGTTTAATGGACTGAGCCACCAAGGCGCCCGAAACAGATACTTTCCAACTGCATGTTAATTCTTGTACTCTGATTTCTGTTTGATCTGTTTGAGTGCAATCTGGTATCCTTGGAAGCAGTTGTTGAGATGGAATTTGGATTCAAGTTGTATATTAGAGACAGAAACTTGCCAGAGCCGAGGACAGGAGGCAGGCTTGGGCAGATGGAGAGGCAGACTAGACAAGGCTTTCACCTACTCCGTGGGGGCCCTGGACCAAATTCACTTGCTGGAGTGTGGTGCATGGGGCCGAACTGTCCATACCTCCCCTCACTTAATAACCAGTCCTGGGCTGCCCTGGCAGGGGTGTGACTTCAGGCAAGGCTGTTCTTTACCGCTGAGGCCGACCCTGAAGAGGATAACAGCTGGACAGTGTCTGGTGAGTATACACCCCCACCGTGTCAGGTCCTTCCTTTATTAAGGATTGGGGTGGCTCATCTCCACATCTACCCCTGTGTACCCCTTGCACCACAGGATCCACTCTGTGCATATGCAGACGGCAGGTCTATCTCATATGCCAGGGTCCACTGTTTTCCTAATCAGAGCCCTCGCTGCAGTGTAACTGACTTGCCTTGGTGAGCATTTTTGTCTTGTTGGCTGTTGGGCATTTAACCCCTGGTCTCTTAGATCCTGTATTTGGTCTTTGGCTTTTTCTGTCCTGCCATGCTGATGATAAGAGTGACTTTGCAGGCAGTCGCATAGGCTTCTGGCTTTTATATTTGGCTTTTGGTTGCTTGTTACCTCAGCTGTTTGTTTCCGTCTTAAGTGGAGCATCAGTGGCCTTTAGCCATGGCCATGTGGTCCTGTTATCCTTACACCTGCTAGGACCTCCCTAAGTCATAGCACTTGAGCTTCATCTGTGGTAATGCAGTCCCCTCTTCCCTGGTACACCCTCCTAGTTTACCACTCGTAAAGCATTAACTGCCACCGTTCTGGAGAAATGTTCTTGACTTGCCACCAGTGATGCATCCTCATTATCACACATGGCCCCTCCTCATTGTCTACCGACTCAGCTAGCCCCAGTGCTGCTTCTTATGGCTGATGTACTTGGATCCCATTTCTGGTTCTCCGGGAGCTGAGATAGAGTTTGAGGTGCAAAGTGGGTCAACTTCTACAAAAGGAAAGAGGAAAAACATGACTATGGAAATCATTGAATTTCAGTGTTAGCCTCACAAAACCCCAGCCAGCTTGACAAGGAGCTCTGAGTGATGCCCACCAGAGCATCATATCAGGCCATTTTAATTTATTTAAATTGTTCCTGGGACTTATACCTTCACCTTGATCAGTCAATAATATGGGCTCAAAAATGATGGGACTTCTGAAACTGAGGCAGATCCTGAAGGAGCTACAGCTCCTACTTGTTACATATGCTGTAGGATAGCAGAACGATCCTGGAGGAGAACATTATCTGTGTATCTCTGGCAGCACATTATCTGTGTCTACTGTAGAACTCTTATTATATTTTGTTGGTCAGTTAATACATTTGTATAGATATAAGTAGATCTTTGGATTTTTAATATTTATCATTTTCTATTTTTAGAGATTCTGCCCATCCTTACCATTGTAATTAAATGCATTTTTGACCCCAAACCTTCTTCAGCTTCATAAATTAATCTGTTTTTCCTATTTATGCTTTTGCAGCATTAACGTTGTCTTCCTCTGCCATACTTGTGAAGAGATTATGTCCCAACAGGAATAACACTTGTGAGAAATTTCTGTATGTGTTTTGCTTACTGAAAACAAGTGTTTCTTCTCCTTAAAAATCTGTCCATAATTTCGGTTAAAGAATGTGTCTTTATGCTTCTTGGAAGAAACATGAGAAGAATAAAACATATGGTATGTATCTGCCAGCATAAAGTAGTATCAGAAAGTTTTTCTTTTTCTCCAGAGGAGTGCTGGGATTCACAAGATAGACCGGAGAAAAGCAGCCAAGTGTTTTGTCAAGAAAAAAAAAAAAAGAGCAGGGGAGTGCCCTTTTTTTCCTACTTCTAATATGAAATCTAGAATGAGAATTCCAAATGGGGCAGCTGTAATATCAGAATAGAACCGGATGTCTATCCTATTTGAGCAAGCAGAGAGATGGAGTTGGAACAAGTGGTGATCTTGGTATGGGTGCAGAATGGGTAGATAGAGATGTTCCTCCATAAGTAGGTGACTGACACTGCTGGCTGATGAAATCAAAGGAATATGAGGAGGGAAGCTTGATATGGTACGGCAAAATACAGAGGTGGCCAGGGCTATCCTGAGATCATAGGGAGAACCCAAACAACAAGAATCAAGGTGTTGATGAGAGAGCAAAGAAGAACTGGGTTCAGCAGGGAGCAGCCGGGATTCAGAGAACAGGATGCAAGCTGGAGGAAGTATCCACATCCTCTCCTGTAAGGCCCACCTCTCCATATATGCATTGGTTTCTTGTGAAAAAAAGTGGAGGTAGTAGAAACAGCAATGATGGGGTTTAACTTTGAATTAACTGACTAGTAAAATAAGAATATCAAACAAATTCAAGGAACTCATCAAATTCAATCTCATTACTGTTTGCACCAGGTTGAAGACTTGAAGGTTAGATCAGACGTGAAAAAAAATGCTCTTCATTTTCTTGGTATACATGAACAGTACAGTATAAATCTCAGTGGGTTTTTATACTTAACATTCTCTAGGGGATCGTGGGCTCCTCTAGGTCCAGCATGGTCTCTCCTCATCTTTTTATTCTTGGAGCATTTATAGGTCCTCAATTAATGTTGTAACTTTAGAGGAGGGGACTTGTTTTATTTTTCTATATTTCTTTTGGTGTCGAGAACTCAATTTTGCAAATAGAGGTCATTTAGAGAATTCTTTATATTTAATTGTATAATTTCATAGTTGCCTAGTTTCTTCTGTGAGGATCTGGATCTACCATTTATGGAAGAAATGTACTTAAAGCATTTTGACCATCTTTGAGATTATATTTATATATTCTTTTGCATTTCTAAGTGTTATAAAGTGTTTTTGTTGCTACTTTTCATTTCAGCTAAAATTATCTCTTGGTTTTAATTTTAATACATGGTTTTAGTGGTGCTAATTGATTTTTTCCTTGCTTATATAAGTCCTTGCTTATATACTTAAAAAGGTCTCCAATACTTCTGAGTAAGACAATGGGCTTAATAAGAAGTATTTATCGCTAATTCACTTAATACTTAATATTTCTTTACCAGATTTTTAAATATAAATGACACCATTTACTGGAACAGAAAATTTCACAAGGTTTTTACATTAATTCTTCCTCTAATTCTTGCCAATTTGCTGCAACAATGTAATTGCATTGCCTACATTATGGTTAACAGGAAAGATTAGGTATGTAGCATTTTATTGTCTTTGACAGCTTGATGAATTGTGACTTGAAGTGAGCAAGTGCCTTTGTTCTAATTGTCTCTTTTTCATTAAAGCTGAGAACTGTACTTGGGCATTGGGGGAATACTCCTCTTACTGCCTTTAAGTAAGAGCTGTTCACACTGATGAATGTTTCCCACCTAAATATTGTGCAGGCAGCTCTTTGTTTATATTCCACCCTTTTTATCATTTCAAGGCTAAAACTGATGAAGATCAATCAATACAACAGACTGAAAAAAATTGTCAGAGAAAGTGATTTCAGGAAACAATGCATTTTCTTGCTTTCCAAAAGAGTAGGAGAATAAGATAGAAGAATTCCTGGTATTTTGCCATTCTTTTCCATGTATACATATGAGTGTTTTTGTACATCTGTATAGGGTGAATCTGTGGTTCAGTAACCCAGTTATCCAGCTTGGTTAATGCAGGTTAACATCATTAATTTGATCGCTCTGAGAGCACATTTGCCTTTCTCTTTTCCAGAGCTATAAGTTAATTCTAACTAGTTATCCACTCTTTCATTCACGATTAATTAATTTCATCCAATTGGCATACTCTTATTGAAGGTCAACCATGAGCCAAGCTCTGTACTAAAGGCAGTATGGACCAAAGATGAACACAGTGTATCCAGTCCCTAAAAAGGTTACATTCTGCTTTTAAGGGAGATGGGATGAAAGACTTTGACTCCAATAGTGAAAATACCATTATTTGCTTCAAATAATATCCTATTAGTGTGTGATTATTGTGTTCTGTGGGATGGAAGGGCAGCTTCAATCAGGTAATAGATGAACAGAGTGTGTCGAAGATTTTCACTATTCTCTCCCATTTCCAACAGGTACCTTTCACCTGGGGACAGTATACAGGGTCCCACTAGTGTGAATTGGGGGAGAAGAAATGTTTGCAATATATTGCTCTTTTTGTTAGGTGAAGGAGTTCGATGAATTTATTCTAAAGTTGGGAAGAGCCACTAAGAGTTTTAAGGGGATGAATGATGGGAGTGTTTCTCAGTTTTAAAAAGCTAAATGGCAGCGTCAAGTGTTATTTGAAGGCAGGGAGAATTTCAGTATTCCATTTGAGGTAAGATAAAGCTAAATATTTTTACTATTTCTGTGGTGAAAAATGGCAAATGTATCAACTGATTTAATTCCAGGTATTAGTGCATGTGATAGAAGGGAGGGAGATGGTTGGCCTCTCTCCTTCCCTTTCTGCTTGATTTCACCTGCCCATCTGCTACTTTTGTTTTCCCCAGTTACTCTGTGGACTCTATCTATATGCCCTGTTGACTTGTGCTTAACTCCTGGGTGGCCCAACAGGAAAGCATCAGTCTCTAAGACTTAGTAGCTTTGGGGCACCTGGGTGGCTCAGTGGGTTAAAGCCTCTGCCTTCTGCTTTCCGCTCAGGTCGTGATCCTAGGGTCCTGGGATTGAGCCCTGCTTCCGGGCTCTCCGCTCAGCAGGGAAACTGCTTCCTCCTCTCTCTCTCTCTCTATCTTCCTGCCTCTCTGCCTGCTGTGATCTCTGTCAAATTAAAAAAAAAAAAAAAAAAAAATACTTAGTAGCTTTGCCAAAAAAAAAAAAAAAAAGTGAGACTCAGTAGATTGACATTAATCAGGATGAATTTAATGTATCAGTTAAAGTATGTTTTAAGGCCACTCAAGTCAAAGAGAATGCAGCTGTTGCAAGGCTCTCTGAAAAAACTGACACCTCAGTCTTTGAAGAAAGATGCCGTGGTTGAGGTGTTCAGTGGCTGGCAGAAGAATGTAGTATACTGAGCCAGGAGCTGTCACATTGATGTTTGGGCTCCCTTGTCAAATGTGTGTGTCACAAACATTCCACGTTTTATTCAAGATGGGTAATTTTTGGGTCCCTTACTCCTAAATTACTTTTCTTTTTACTGACTTTATTTCTTAGGCTCAGTGTTCCTGGCTCAATATATAGTCTCTCTCTGAATAATAGATGTTTACTTGAATAGATCAGAACCAAAGCTTAAAGCCAAGTGTCCGTTCCTTCATAGCTTCCAGGTTGGTGACTATAAGGTCCAGACAGGACACCTGATAACCAAGAAGACCATAACATTTTCTTCAGCTTGAATACATTTGGACAAGTTTTTTCTAGTCTTTAGGCCTCTGATCTCTCCTTTCTTAGAACATTTACTTTAGAAAACTAGTGAAATTGTACATTCTTCCCCTGCCCCTTTGAGGTATAAATCTTTAAAAAGTTTTTGCTAGCTTTACAACCCTACATAGTCTTTCTCAAGGACCTGAGAGCCATCCCTTTGAATTGTAATCAAGGAAGATAGTGCCTATATCTTGCAGGCTCTGTAGGAGAGTAAGAATTTAATTTAGGTGGGAAATGTTGCTCTAAATTGTGAAACTACCTCCCATGATTACTTTTCCTTTGGGTAAAGTAAATTGAAAAATACAGCTCACCCATGATTCCCCATCCAACCTATCTCATTGCCTTTGAGTTTCCTCTTTAAAAAACCTTATTTTGCATTTGAGTGTTGGGTGTATGAGTCTTTTACATAATAACAGGCAACTTTGAAGGAACGCACACCACTCCATTCTGGGTTTTGTGTTTTGGGACAGAGCAGAGCTCAGCTGTATTCCCTTCCAGACTGAGGAAAATGAAAGAGCTCAGAGCTCATACACCCAGATTAGGTGAGTTACACTTTGTGTTCCAAGCTCTAAAGGCAATAGGGTTTCTCTGTAATGTTTGTTCAGATCTGTGCAGTGGTTGGGAAGATGGCAGCAAAATCCCGTGATGTGAAATCCCAGAATGATGGATTTCCTGGGAAATAAAACAGAAAAAAGGCTGTTTGTAACTGGTGGAAAGGAGGCAGGACTGAGGACAACCGAATGGGCTGGGGTGAAGTGGGAATTAGGAAGAATCTCATTCAATGTAAATGAGTTGATGTCCAGAGGATCCATGCAGTTACAGAGCAGAGCTGAGATGGGGCCAGTGGCTGCGTTTCAGGATGAAGGGGCCTAAATTAGATTAAAAATTTTATAAAAACTAATAGTCTGGGGAAGGAAGGGCAGAGGCTTCTAGAGAATAAAAGTACTTGGGATGAAACAAGGTAGGAGCTGCTCAGAAATGCATCAACAGATATCAATACCTGGAATTCCTTTGGCCACTTGTGCACTGAAAAATACAAACAACTCAGTGGATTAATGTGAAAATGTGGATTATTGGATTTAAGGAAATTATGAGGAAATCTCATTCTTACTAATTGTTCATCATTTTGTTGGGGGTGGGGAGCGCCCTGACAGAGAAGGTGGTTCTGGACTATGCTTATTCTTCTGTGTTATCACTGTAAATTAATATGGATGCTATGAGTGCATGGGTGTCTGGACTTACTGATCAGATACCTTCATTGTGACTCTTGTTGGTGGCTTCTCAAATATTTGAATTCATGGCTTAGAACTACTTGTAAGCTTAAACCTTGCCAAAGTTGTGACATTGAAATAATGCCCTCTTTCACAAGAAGGAGCAAATTTTTCTTTCCTTATCCAAGCAGCATTGGAGGCTATAAAACAACTCCCTATTTTAGCCACTGAAAAGTCATTAAAAGTCACGGGTACTTGGAGACTTACTATGGAGTGTTGAGGTTTATAAAGAAGGAACTGTTGTTCTTGTAATCCAGCATTTCATTACAGTGACTAAAAAATAGCTATTGCCAACGATATTTTGTACGTAATCTTGGGCATTGCTAATGCCCTCTTTTCCATATTTCTTAACTTAAAAATCCCCCCAAATCAGTTCATCATTACTTGACAAGTAGCACAGTATGTTTTTTACTCACCCAAGCCTTCCTGGGAAGTGTCATCAGGAATTGGACAAACTCAAGTACAATGTAGATTTCTAGGTGAGGTCCAAACATTCTAGAATATTGATGGTATTTTGATAGTAGTCCCCACTGTGAAATGTCTTATTGCATAACATGGCATTCCAGCATGAGTAAACATGAATGGGACCTTAAATGAGGACAGATTCCAAGGCTCTGCTACACTGCTGACCTCTGGGGCTAACAGGACTGCAGTCTTAACAGACATTTTATAGGCCATTGAGTATAATTTTTTGGCCTTTCTGTCTCCCACTCTAAAGAAGGAAGCCTTCCAATTGTTTGACATCTTTGGGTACTGAAGGAAATGCATTCTGTACTTGGGATTTTACTAAAATCTCCATCCCAAGACACCCAATTAATGGCCAGATTTGACTGGCAGGCCATAATCTTGAGAAGTGTCCAGATAACAGTAAGACAGGTTCAATCCTTGGGTTACCAATTGCTTTAGATCCCAAATTCCAGATTCCTTGAACCAATCTTATAGCTATAATGAGCCTTAACAAAAACAAATAAAACCTAATCCAAACAAAAGAAACAAAACCTCTGCTGCTTTTCAGTAGCTTCTGGGCTTTTGTACTTGAAAACTTTATTCTGAGGTCTAGCCACAGATGCTAGCCTATGATTGAGTCCTTCTGAAGGCAAAACATTCTCACTAAAAGAAGATTGTTACTTTTTCTATAAAGCATCTTCACTGAATCTTAGGTCTTATAAGACTTCTTTAAAAAAATTTTTTTTAAAAGATTTTATTTATTTGACAGAGAAAGAGAGAGAGAGAAGGAGAGAGAGAGAGAGAGACAGAGCACAAGCAGGTGGAGCAGCAGGGAGAGGGAGAAGCAGGCTCCCCGATAAGCAGAGAACGTCTGGGGCTTGATCCCAGGACCCTGGGATCATGACCTGAGCCAAAGGCAGACACCCAACTGATTGAGCCACTCAGGCACCTGAGGAAAAGATAAGTTTATAAAATAAAATTTTGAAAAATGTACATACTACATTCAGTCAAGAGCTAGGTTTAGTTTCTGAGCCTTAGTTGACATCATGAATGGGTGACTCCATACTCATTTCTCATGAGATGGCTCTCCTATAGCCTGACCCAAACTGTTAGCTCAGTAGAGGTATTTTTTTTTTTTTTTTTTTTTTTTTTTTAGTAGAGGTCTTGTCAAAATATTTTCTACCTTGAGAAAGTGCATGAATCACTGATTAAAAACAAACAAAACAAAACAAAAAACATAGCCCTCCCCCAAGGTGGGTAAATTCTATGGAATGCCATAGCCCACTGTCAAACTTAATGAGAGCGAGTTGTTAATAACCCACAACATTAGTGGTTCTGTGCTATCAGATAAATTTTAGTTCTCCTGGTGAGAGAGCAGCATTCCTGAAATTGACAAAAACATCTACCTAGATGTGTGGTGTATGACAAAGAGCCTCTACTGGACCAAAGGTTACTCAGGCTTCCTTGAACTTTTCAACTAGACTTCTATTTTTGGACTAACGTGTTTGCCTCTGTATTGTCCCTTTTTAGCAAGAATCCTGCTAGGTTGGTTTATCTCACCAACTGTAAAATTTGAAATACACAGGAGCTGAGTGAATATATTTGTTGCTACTTAACAATTCTAACCTGCTAGTCCCAGAGTTTTTTTAACATGCTCTTTTTAACTTTATACCTTTCTTAATTATAGATGACTTATTCCATACACTTACAGGTTTATCTCATGTATTGTAACAGTAATATATGTCAACAGTGAAGCTGTGACATTTATTTTTATAAAAACCAAGTCTCTCTTTCTCTGACAGAGAAATAAAATCTTAAAAAAAAACAAACATTTAGTTAATTTACCATATTGTAATTTAATCTTTGTATATCTTCCATTTTTAACTGCTTAAATGACTACCAAATTGCCTCAAAAATGTAGTGATACAATTAGCTGGCCATTAAAAATTTACTTCTACAGATAAAAAAAAAATAGATTTTTTTCCATATCCTGTCATCCTCAATAACTAATCAGGTTCTTCATCCTCTACTATCCTCCAGATAGTTTCTGATCACCCTGGCCTGCCTTCAGCAAGAATCCTATTAGATGGATTAGCCAGAATCCCCTCTTGCTCCTGTTAATTTCTCCACTGACCTGCACCCTCTTCTTTGGCTACAAATTTCTACTTGCCAATGCTGTTTGGAGTTGAGTCCAGTTTTTGTCTTCAGTTATAAGACCCCATACAGTAGTTCCCTATATCCATTGCCATGCTCCCACTGAATAGTTTTCCTTAGTATATTTTAACAAGTGGACTAGAACCAGAATAATTGATGATAATGCCCCATGGGAAAAGTTTAGAATAGTTTTAAGTTTTCCCATTTATTCCAGCCTCTGTGTTAATAATATCTAGCTGGGCTGGCTGCCTGCTGCTCTTTAAAAGTTGTGTACTGTTATATTTAATTTGCCAAGGTTGAAGAGCAGTGCACCCAGGAATCGTGGGATAGAAAGCTAGGTAAATTTGAAGAGGAACATTTTGTCCATCTTCAGTATTTTTAAGATTTTTTTTTTTTGATTTGGCAATGGTATATGGATGGACAGTTTATGACCTTGGTGAGTGGATGACTAGTGTAACAGTCCAGTTTGAGGGCATATGGAAATAAATAATTCTCGATAGTGATTTTGCCTCTCTCATGGTTATACAAAAACCTTCTGTGCCCAGAAGTTGCTTTTGATAACAAAAGGATAATTCCTAAATCTTGGAAGATCTTGTAATTTTTTTAAGTGGATGAACAGCCTAACTGATAAAGAGGAATGACAGACCTTAGTCAGGTATGAACAGCTCTGACCCCAGAAAGTGTCTGGTGTATGTGGATTTCCTATTTCAGATATGGATGAAAAGGTTGAAATTGTCTTTCACAATTGTTTCAAGCAGTGGCTTGCTATCTGTCCCAGCTGCAGGAGACCTCCTCCCCGACAATTATGCCAGAATCACTGTGAACCAGAATCCATGAGAGCTAATGGAAAGCCTCACACTTAATGAGCCACCAAGGGCAGGGAGTGGACTGAAAAGAGATGAATTTGGATGGTTCTGGGGCTTATTCTCCCCCTTTGCCACAACTTACACTCTCTTTTTGGTGGCTTAGCAAGCAGCTAGCACAGCAGTTTTGAATTAGCTCAGTAGTAAAACAGCCTGATACCAGAAGCTAAGCTCAAAGTCTCTCCAGCTGTGCTCTACCGAAGCATGCCCCCTCTACTCAATGCCGAGAGGATGGAGGAGTCATGCACTCTGCTGCCTCTCTGCTTGTGAGTTTTCCCATTAAATCCTCTTTTATTTTACATTTACACCTCATAGTGCCGTGGCATATGTGTGTCCATGCATGACAAATGCGGAAAGAATACAAACATCATTTTTACCCATGGACCTTTGTTTAAACCCTGATGGTGGGGAAGAGGAAGATCTATTAAGGACCCAGGAGAAACTGTAAGATTTGTCAACATTATTTCAAGTAGATGTGGATAATTTAAAACCTGTGAATATGTAATGTATAACTTAAAAGGTTTCAAATATAAGATGTAAATACATTGTAATAGGCCTTGCCTCAGAACACAGGGGAAAATATTACAAGGCCTTTACTGCATGTAGAAAACTCTGCTTCGATTACCATTAGATTATAACTGTAAAATCCAGATATGAAGTACAATAAATCACAGTGCAGAGTTTCAGCTCAGTGAACAGTGTTTCAAATAAAAACAATCTTACATACTGGAAAGAAATACACATGAGTTTCCTTTCCAATGAGATATCCATAAAGATGGCATACTTACTGCAGATCATCCAAGTTCATACCTATTACTATAAATCTCATTTTGTATGGTTACGGTGAGGCCAGTAATGAAAGTGGTGTTTCCATATGGGATTGAATGGAACACTTGTGATTTCACTGTAATTCTGTGTTATAAAATGGTTTGTTTGGCTTTTGTTTCATTTCTGGAGATCAGGAATCATGGCTCATAAAGAATGGATTGTGTTAATTCTGAACTTTTGTGTTCATTTTGGTATATTTAGATCTCAAAATATACCAACTTTTGGTATATTTAGACATATACAATAAAAGAGGGCAGTTCTAGAGGAATTTTGCATGAGTAGTAGAGGCAGAGGGAATTGGTGGCATTGAGAGTTGCAATGTGGAATGAATCTTTGAAAAAAAAAAAAAAAGAAGGGTGTGTCTTGGAACACAGTTCCAAGTTATTATTCCAAGTTATCCAAGCAGTTATTGGCTGCTGAAGTCCTAGGTAAAGAGCTCAAAGTCTGAGAGACAGTCATGACAGGCAGAGCCGCTATTCACTTTAGTCACTTTGAAAGAACTGAAATGATAATACTCCTCACTATTGGACTTATTAAAAATACATTGGGAGAAAAATGATTACTTCTAATACGAAATATCAGAAATAGTTACAGATAATGTGATTCATGAATTTTCAGGAAGAAACAGAATAAAGAAAATAGCTAGAGTTTTATCTTAGTGGAAAAAATAGAGCACTTCTTCAATCTTATGAAAATTACTAAAAATTTTAGTGGCATAACTTCAGAAATGATTAATAGCAAGGCTCAGAGGACCAATGGCCTTTGTCCTTTAACAGGAACAGAATTGAACCTGAGGCAAAGTAAAGGTTTAAATATAATGATGGTCTTGGCCTGTCAATTGTTAAAGATTGAGCCAACCCATTCCATCAGAAAGTCATGAAATTCCTTCTGCTTGATGAGGTACTTAATAATATTCTTGTTCAATTTTCATGAATGCTATTCTGGTGCATGTTCTGTAAATTATAGTTATAACCTGGATAGATAGCCAAGGTCCCCACAAATGAAGCACTTTTATATTTTTTTCATACAATTTGAAAATATTTTCAAATTAGAAGGAAACAGTCCCAGTAAAATAAAGAGAACATCACACAAAAATGGCAACGTCTTTGGAAATTATGGAATCCTAGCAATTCATCATTTTAGTTGGGTAAAACATTCTACTATAAACTATTTCTAAAGCATTTTTATTTGGGGGGGTAAATTACATTTTAAAATTTATAGACAATGAAATTCACATGTTTTGGTATACAGTTCTCTGATTATGTACATGCAGAGCTGTGGATCACAGATCCATCACCCCAAAGAAGTCTCTCATGCTGACAATTTGTAACCACAACTTTGCCCTTTGTCCCAACCCAACAGATCTGTTTTCCAATTTATATATATAAATTCCCTCTTTTTAAAAAACATATAACACACACACACACACACACACACACACATAGTTTTCCCTCTTCTCGGTTCTTGGTAACCTCTAATCCCTGTCTCTAGGAAATTGCCTATTCTAGATAGTTATATAAATGGAATTATACAGTATTTTCCTTTCCAGTAATTTCCTTTTGGCTTATTTCACTTAGTATCATGTTTTCAAGGTTCATCCATGTTGCAGTATGTATCAGAACATCATTCTTCATTATGGCCACATAATACACCATTGCATGTAGATACCACAATTTTTTATTCATTATGTTAATGTACCCTTTGGTGATTTGTTATCTATTCTGTCAATGTACCCTTTGGAATTTCCACCTTTTGGCTATTTTGAATAATTGAACTTGGTGTATAAATATCTGCATGAGTGCCTGCTTTCAGTTCTTTGGGATTTATACCTAAGAGTGGAATTACTAGATTATGAGGTACTTCTCTGTTTATCTTTCTGAGGAATCGGCTGCTTCTACAGTAGCTTTACTGTACTACAATCTTACTAGCCATGTACAAAGATTCCATTTTCTTTACATTCTCAGCAGTGCTTTTTCCCCTTCCCCCCCCCCCCCCCTTTATTTGTCCTTGTTTGAATTGTAACTATGATAGGTGTGAAGTGATACTTCCTCATGGTTGTGATTTGCCTTTCCCTAATGACTAATGTTATTGAGCATCTTTTCATGTGCGTATTGACCATTTGTATATCTTTGGGAAAATGACTACTCAAGGCCTTTGCCCATTTTTTAATTCAGTTGTTTGTTTTTTGTTATTCTTGGGACTTAGGGTTTCCTTACATGTATGAATATTAAATCCTTTTCAGATACATGATTGCAAAACTTTCTCCTCCTTTTTGGGTAAGTCTTCTTAACTTTTTGGATAATGTTCTTTGATGCACAAAAATTTTAAATTATGATGAAGTCCAAATTACTGATTTCTTTTGTCTTTTGTTACTCAGCTTTTAGTGTCATGTTAAGAATCCATTGCCAAATACAAGGTCATGAGGTTTTATCCCTATGTTTTCTTCTAAGAGTTTAATAGATTTAGTTTTTATATTTATATCATTAAGTTTTAGTTAATATTTTTACAGTATATGTTGTGAAGTAAGGGTCCAAATTCATTCTTTTGTATATGAAAATTCAGTTGTCTCAAAGTCATCTATTGAAGACTATTCTTTCCCCTTTGAATGGACTTGGCAATTTTATGAAAGATCAGTTAACTATAAAGTCACAGGTATTTTTAGACTCTCTTTTCTATTCCATTTGTTTATATATCTATCCTTATGCCAGTGTCACACTAAGTTCTGATTAGTATAGCTTTATAGTAGGTTTTGATCTTGCGAAGCTGATCCCTTCAAGATAATTCTTCTCTTTCAGTATTGTTTTAGTTATTCAGGTCTCTTGCAATTCCCTGCGAATTAGAGGATTGGCTTGTAATAAATGTTAAGTGCACGAAGCACTCACCATTAGGATATTGAGAGTGTCGCATTGGATAAAATACATGCTGTCACAAGAAAAATCACTTCAAATACAATATTAAAGACAGATTAAATATGAAGCCAAAAAACAAGTTTCAGTAAATTTTAGAAGATTGAACTCTTACCAAGTATTTTCTCTGACTGCAGTGAAGTTAGAATTCAATAACAGAAGGAAGACTGGAAAACCAAAAAAACATGTGACAATCAAATGCACATCATTTTTTAGAACCATTATTCCATATTTTGTTATTAAAGTGTAGATGACACACAATGTTATACTAGTTTCAGGTGTAGAACATAGTGATTCAACAAGTCGATACTTCATGCTATGCTCACCACAAGCGTAGCTTCCATCTGTCAGCATCTGCTATCACAATACCATGGACTAAATTTTCTGTGTTGTCTTATTCATTGCATAACTGGAAGCCTGTACCTCCCACTCCTCTTCACCCATTTTTGCCCATCCAGCCTCCCGCTCCCCTCCGGCAGTCATCAAACAGCATACTCTCAAGAAACGAGCAAATTAAAAATCACAAAGGAAATTAGGAAATACCTAGGGATGAATAAAAATGAAAATACAACTACCCAAATTTATGGGATGTGGCAAAGGCAATGCTCAGAGGGAGTTTCTTAACTATGCATGCCTAGATAGAGTTTCTCTCAGGGTTTTCGTGTTTTGTCTTAGTTTTTATTTTGATACAATTGTACATGCACATGCAGGTTAAGAAATAACACAGTACGACAGATATTTGATCTAGTTTTCCCCAGTAGTAACATCTTTTATAACTAGAGTAACAATATCACAATTAGGAAATGGATGTAGTCTACAGATTTTACTCAGATATCACCAGTTTTACAAGTACTGATTTCTGTGTGTGTGTGCATGTGAGTGTGTGCTTAGTTCTAGGAAATTTTATCATGTGTGTAGATTTGTGTGACTACCATAATACTTAAGAATCAGAACAATTATATGACAAGGATTGGCCATCTACCCCTTTCATAGTCACAGCCATCATAGTCAGTCCCCCTATCCACTTGCTGTCTAACCTTGATCAACTGCTAATTTGCTCTCCATTTCTATAATTTGTCATTTAAGATATGTTACATGAGTGAAATTATGCATGAGGTGACTTTTTGAGATTGTCTTTTTCACCCTGCATAATTCCCTTGAGTTCCATCCAGGTTGTTGCATTTTTTTTTTTCTTTTTATTACAGAGTAGTGTTCTTGGTAAGGATGTGTCACGGTTTAACTGTTCATCTTTTGAAAGGTATTATGTTTCCAGATCAGGGCTATTATGAACAAAGCTGTTATAAATATCCCTGTGCAAGGTTTTATGTGAACATAAGTTTTCATTTCTCTGGGATTACTCAAGTGTGCAAATGCTGAGTTGTACGGTAAGCACACGTTTAGCTTTATAAGGAAATGTCATACTGCTTTCCAGAGTGGTTGGACCACTTTACCTTATGTCCTATCTGCACCTTCTCTTAATGTTTTAAGCATGTCTCCTGCTGTAACCAGTTAACACTGGCTGAGTTCAGAGCAGGTGTAGGAAAGAAACGAACAGCTCCCCCCCCCCAACACACACACTAAAGACAAACTAAAACAACAACAAAACCTACCAGATTGTCCTCCTTCTTTCTTCAGCTGAGGAGTTTACTTTTCCCAGTCTTACTACTTTGAAAATAGAGTTTCTCTAGGAGATTTTCCTATCAATGTGTAGTCAATCCTCTCTGCAGTTATGGGGCTCAGCTTGCTCTCAGATCAAACACAGGAGATAAAGGAGGGGTAAAAAACATTAACTCACCACCATGCTGGAATTTCTTAAAGTTTTGACATCCTTCCTCAATCTGTTATTGTTTATTTTTAGAGACTTACGTTCTGTGTTCTGTCCAGAGCTTCAGTTATGTCATTGGGAGCTGAAGGCTCTAGTGAGCTTACTTCATCTTGGCTATCACCAGAATCATTTCACACAACTTTAGGAATTGTCAAACTGTTGGTACATTTTCAAATACACTGCTGCTCCAGCATTTTTTCAGATGTCTTAGATCTTTTTCTTCTTGGCCAGCTGGGAAAGATACTTGTACGTTGTTCTAAAGTGAACAGTGGCTGAGTGATGAATGTCATCCAGCTAATGATCTAATAGATGAGAATGCAACTTCTGATAGCAAAGTGGATGAATAATGTGACTCTTATGGTATGTCCTGAAACCAGGGCATATTTGGAATTTTTTGAAGATGACTTGCGTTGCAGTACTTAGGAGCTTTATATTCTTCAATGGGAGATGATTAAGTAAATGGCTTGCAGAGTAAATTCTTCTTTTTTAAAAGAATGGTAAATCCAGTTTCTATTTTTGTTTCTCCTGGTGTTCTGTCATTTAGCTTATCTTTGGGTGGAGAAAATCACTGCAGTTTCAAAAGCATGAGTTTAATCTATGATATATTAGGGTGTTCAAATCCCTTCTGAGATTCTAGTCTTCTCCTAGGAGTGATAATTAACCTCTGAGAGTATCACTTACGCAGTTTCACCTGGTGGCTTGTTTTAAGAATTTATTTATCTCATTTACCTTTCTGACTATAATCACTTCAGGCTGGAGGCAGGAATGGTAAGGGTGTAGAAAAATAGGTACCCTCACCAAGATCAGATTTCAGCCATCAGAGACACTAAGCATCAGGGACCCCTGGGTGACTCAGTCAGTTAAGTGTCTGACAAATAAACAAAAATATTAAAAAAAAAAAAAAAGCAAACCCTAAGTATTGCATTCTAGTGTTCAATATTTGAATTGTATGGTGCCGTTTTAAATAATAGTTCTAGGATACCTTTTCTCTCTTAGGGTACCTGAAAGTGCGTGGGACTTCTATGCTAAAGGATTAAATTTGTCTTTAGTTCAACTTTTTGTTAATTACGATACTTTGGAGTGATTTATTATTATGAGCCTTAGAGTCCTCATATGAAGATGGTGGTTAATAATATCTGGCGCAAAGAACTTTGTTCTGAGTTCTGAATTTTATACATATGCGTTGATAATCTAAATAGAGATAAACTGAGGCAAGCTCAGATTTCGGAAACCGAGTTGATTTGGGAAGAGCAGAGGAATTGCAGTTTAGGAATTGCATGCTGTAGCAAGCTGCAGGTCAGTCCACCGAGAATTTGCAGGGACCGTGCTTATGGGCAAGGATAGCAAAGAGGCAGAAGTCCAGCGAGAGTCCCAGCAGTAAGCTCATTGATTTGAGGATGGGGAGAGATTCCTGGGAGATATTCATTGGTACAAAAGTGAGTCTCAGTTTTCTCTAAATCAGGTGTTTATAAGAAATCAGTCTCTCAGTTCTTAAGTTCTTTTCTTTTATATGCATGTGGGAGATTCCGCATTTCATATTCTTCTGTTCCATTTTAGATTGAAGTTTCTTCACAGTATATATATATGATGTATCATATACATGATATTTTTATATATATTTATCTCTAGGATAACTATCTGAAGGTAATATTGCTCTAAAAAAACTTTTATAAGCCAAACTAGCATAAAGCAAAAAAAAAAAAAAAAAAAAAACAAAGAGCATTAATTTATATGGAAAAGTTTTTGAGCATTCCCAGACCCCAAAAATAACATTTCTTAGGCTATATCTTCCTAATGGATATACAAAACAATTTGAGATAAAGGACAGAAGATGCTCATAGACACAGTTGAAAGCCACGGTGACTTGATGCTGAGATGCTGAGGGTATTTTCCAGGGAAGGAGCTGGCCCACTTCCACTGCTTGGGGTAAATGCTGCCTCTATAAGGACTTGCTGCATGGCTAACACTAAATTCTACTTTTGCTTTTTGCCTTTTTTGGTAAAGGTGAAATCCTCTTAGGATTCCTTTTGGCTAGTGAAAATAGATAGTAACATAATCTTTCTTAAAAACTTAGTAGCATAATCTGAACCTTTGAAAAACTAGTTAAATTAAACACATATGTAACTCTTCTATAAGATTTTAAATGCAATAAAGAAAAGAGTATTGATTTTCTGTAAATAATTTATGCCTGAAAAGCAATGATTTCTTCCTTGGTGTAGGGGAAGGAGGATTTTAAAAATATTAGCCAATTTTTAGGAGTAGTTATTGGAATATTCACAATATAATATGCTATATTTCTACTAGTAATATCTGTAAGTAGATTGCAGAAACCAAGGATTCCTTCTGTTCCAGTTTATAATTACATTTTGCGGGCTCTCTTTGAGGTTCTGACTCTTTGTACTCACCATTTTAGAATCTACATATAAATTGCTGTGTACTGTCAATTTTACTATAGTCAAATACATTTCAAAGCCAAACATCATGATGTTTAAAAAGGGACAGAGAACAATTATATTTGACAAACAATTTTTACATGACCTGAAAATGTCTTAGGATTAAAAATGATCCTTTTATACTCTGATTTGCTTAGAAGTGTTGGTTTAGTTGAAACTTGTGGAATCATTTCACTTTACTTCAGGGCTGACTGAAAAAGTTGGAAAAGTCTCAGTAAAGATTTCGAATTTTGCCTCTTTGCCCACTGGGGTGAATATTCCCAGCAGAAGAATCACCAAGTTTGTATTGAACTTATTGATAGTTACAACTAACACTGTAATCATTTATGCAATTTTTGTGAATACCCAGGAGATGGTGGTACTTTTTCAGTTTCAGAAGGAAAACACTTGACATAACTATAAGGAAACATCTAATGTTGAAAATGAAAAGTAGTTATCTTTTTGTTATGGTTAGCATCAAACAGAAGTATTCATGTTTTTCCTCACAGTTTAAAACTAGGCATGCAGAAATTTATGTGTCATTCAGAGAGAGAATAAAATAAATAATTCCAACTGAAAGGGAGCTGCCCTAAAATCTGGGAAATTTTCCTAAGCATGAATTTCAATTAATAGTAATTTTGAAAAATCTAATTTCAATTCTTTGTACACATTTATTTTTTTATAATTTTTAAAGGTTTATTTATTTATTAGAGAGAGGGTGTGAGTGGAGGGAGGGGCAGAGAGGAGGGAGAGAGATAATCTCAAGCTGCCTCCCTGCTGAGTGTGGAGCCTGATGCAGGGCTCCGTCTCATTGCCCTGATGTCATGACCTGAGCCAAAACCAAGAGTCAGATGCTCAACCAATTAAGCCACCCAGGCGCCACCACATTTATTTTTCAATGAAGGTTTATAAATTGATGAGAGGGTTAAAGAATAAAAAATTTAGGTCAAGAAAGTCTGAATTGTGCAATATTTCTTATTTTCTCACCGGTTGCCCTATTTGGAAGTTCCTTTGATAACCCACCAACCTGCAACTCCTTGCCCACTTTTCCAAAGAGAGTATTTTAGAATTTACATTTAAAAAAGTTTTTAAGAATGATTTAGAAGATTAAAGTTATTTGGACAGATTGGTTCTCAAAATAAAGCACATAAAAGAAGCCGTTTTTCTGAAAAGAATTGGAACAGTTTTGATGTTCTCTTCCTAAGAATAAATAACATGTGGAGACAGGGCAGTACCTTCAAAGCCTCTGTTTCTTTAATAGAGGTCCCATAACATAACCACCTCTATTCTTTCAAGTGAAAGGTTTTGCTAGGTTTGAATTAATTCATAAGCACTCTTGGAGATTAGTAAAAAGGCCACCTCTCACCCCTGGAAGGGAAACAGAAAAAATATTTTTTTTCCCAAGCTTAGAAAAGATGAAGGATTGGCTGTTAAATCCCTAAGTAGAGTTCAGTGTTTGATTTTATAAACCCAGTAGATGAGGGTCAGGTTATTGTTGTAACACTTCACATATACACGCACATGCATGTACACACGTGCTTGTGTGTGTTAAGTAATCTTTAGTTTTTCCCTGTCCTATGAGAAGTCTTTAAACAGGAGATGCCTTTGTCTAGTGTTATTTATTTATCTTTTGGCTGAAGATAACAGATATAAGTTAGCAACTTGTTAGTGGTAATGTAATGTGATGTATATAGGTAATGCAGCCTATAGTTAAGAGTATGGGCATGAAGTCATTCTCCCTTAGTTCAGATTCTGGTTCTGAAATTAACTGTGTGACTTTGAACATCTTACTTGAACTCTTTGTGCCTGAATTTTCTCTTTCACAAAAGAAGACATAGTAATTACACATAACCTGTAAGGATTTTTAGGAGATATAAATGACACAATATTTAAAATACTGGTATATGTTTAGCTTTTAATAGATTTAGATATTTTTGTTATTATCACTATTTTAATAATCATGAAACCATCATTACCAGGATAATCATCTTTATTATATCCTGATACTCTGTTTTATTGGATTATATCAGCCTTTTATCTGAGGGGATTACTTTTGTTCCTGTATTTAGTAGAGGAAAGTGTATATATTTGTATGTTGTATTTTTGTATTTAATAGTTCTTTAGATTTTTCAAAAGGCTGAACATACGAGTAAAATGTATTAATATGTAATGTTCCTCTTGAACAGTACATATACATTTAAATAGAATAATTATTAAAATTTTACTCCAAAGTTACTCAAAATGCTTTATATTTTTAAATACTTTAAAAACTAATACTTTTTGAGAATTTAAATTTTAAAGTTCTGTAAGAATTTCTTAGATGCTTGTAAGATTTTTTTGAACCTTGTTAGCCTAGTTCATTACTGAAAGTTTACTATACGTTGAAGTTAAAACGGAAATTTGTACTTTGGCCAGACACAGTCAAGTGAGGAATTGAAAAGAAACAAAATGAAGGAACAGAAATCCAATTGTGTAGCCTCATTTTAGATTCATTCCATCACCATATATAAAATTTTTATAATGCAATACCATAAATGATCTCACATATATGAGTTATAAGAAAGCCAGATCAAAAAATACATACTTTATGAACTACTTAAAAGTAGTTGAAAAGTAGACAAAATTAATGTATGGTGATAAGGATTAGGATGATTGCTACTCTGGGGGATTTAATCTGGAGTTTAGGTGCCCGAAATTACCTATTACATGTGTATGTATGTGTGTAAAATGTCATTCACTGATTGGTACGCTAAAGATTAGAGCATGTAATACATTCCTCAGGAAAGGGAGAGGGAGAAGGAGAGAGAGAAAGAGAGAGCGAGCGAGAGAGAAGAGAGGGTGTGTGTGTGGTTGGGAAGAATAGATGTCTAATTTTGCTCTAAGATTTCTTTTTGCTTTGCTTGTCTTTTTGTATTCCAACCTCCCTTATTGTTTCCAAAGACATTTGGTGTTTCTTTAATTTTAAATTTTTGAACTTGACAAAGTGTTTGCAGTATTCTTCTTCCATATCTGATTAATCTTGTTATATTCTTAATTCTTTTGAAAAGGTGTGGAATTTGATTTGTATATTTCATTCTTTGCCAAAGATTAAACCATATTTACCATAAGTAGGGTAAAATCTGCCGGAAACAAAACAGTTTGATACTGTTAACACATCATTGCTGGCATTCCTTTTGTATCTTACCCTCTCAAAATGTCATTATAAAGTGAGATTTATTTTCAGGTATGTACACTTTCTGGATGTGAGTGATGTTTCATTACTTGACATAAATACAGACACTGTGGTCTGTAATCCTCAACATCCCTTCTTAGTCACTTAAGCTGCGGTGAAGCCATCTTGCTTGCCTTTATATTTTCCTCACGAGAGTGGAATTCATATTTTTAGATAATAAATTTATCAGTTGCCTTTTTTTTTTTTTCAGTTGCAGCCTTTAAAAACCCATGTTTCTCTGCATTCTTTGTGTTCTCTGGCTCAGCAGTTTATCCTTCACTTTTAATTTAATTTAATTTAATTTATTTGTTTGACAGAGATCACAAGGAGGCAGAGAGGCAGGCAGAGAGAGAGGAGGAGGCAGGCTCCCCACAGAGCAGAGAGTCCGATCCAGGGCTCGATCCCAGGACCCTGGGATCATGACCTGAGCCGAAGGCAGAGGCTTTAAACCACTGAGCCACCCAGGCGCCTCTATCCTTCACTTTTTTACTTTCACTATTTATACATCATCAGAGGATGGGTGTGATTCAGGTTCAGGTTACATAGAACCAAAGAGAAATGTTTTGAACCCAAATTGGAAAGCATAGCTAAATATTTGGATTCAGCCTGGAGTGTCAAATAAATACATAAAGTAACATTGTTAAGAACAAAAGAGGCTCTTAAGGCCCCTGGAGAATACTTTTACCTCTATGGTCTCCAATGATTATGTTTAAGCAGAATGTAAATCTTTGAGTTTTATATGATTCCCTGTATTTCCTTAGAACATTGCTATTTATTCTGTAAGGGAGGGATCTTGTAGAGTACCATGGGATTTCTTAATCTATCCCTGGTCATCACTATTTGACACCATCATGATCTTTTGATAAATTCTTTGATTCTAGGTCTTTATTACAGCTTGTTCAGGTGAGTTCTTAGAATCATCTGAAATAAAAATACTAAGGTCAGAAAGATTATTTTCTTTTGTTAAGTAGCAAACGCTATTGTTTCACTCAGATGCTCAGATGCCCTTGAGTCCACCTTTAACCCCAGGGAGTCTGAAATCCCCGGAAGGGGAAAGGGGACTCTTCTAGAAGGCCCTTAGCCAATGACTGATTTTGGTAGAGAAGGACTGCCCACCTCCCTTGCCTCAGGCTGGGGCAATTCTGAAATGCAGTACTCCCGAGTTCCTCAGCTGCAGGCCACAAGTACTCTTCTGGGACATGGTCTACAAATGTTCCCCTCATTAGTGTCTTGCCTTTCTCTGTCTTGTGTCCTCTCTCCTCTCACTTTCCTTAGTGATCTCTCCTGTGATTCTTTCCTTAATATATCATTAGGAAAAGAATCTTCTTAAACTCTGCTTTTGGGCAACTTGACCTAGGACAAACTGTATGCCACATAATGATTAACTTCTTTCAGCCCGTGTTCATAATAAGTTTCTAAAGAGAATTTATTCCTCTTTAGCAAAAGTTTGCAATATTTGTAAGACCGTATAAGTATCAACACTAGAGATATTATTTACACCGATTCCTTTCTACCATGGCTGCTATTTTACATACTGAAGAATAAGACTACTGACTTCCTTCTGACTATAATCAGTGAACTTACATTCTTCAGGGAAAAAAAAAGTCAGCCTGAATATACCTCTTAATTTGCTTATTTTCGATAGCGTACTCTTCCCACTTGGAAAAGCAGGAAGTCTTACTTCTGAAACTTTAGAACTAATACATGAAATGTTAATTTTTATGCCTTTTTTGATATGACGGCTTTTTCATGTGAAAATAGTTGACTGCTATTGAAAATGACACAATAGCAGTTGTTGTTTATAATGTTCCTTAGTTAATATACAAGCGCTGAGAGCTGGAGTTTCTCCACACAAAGCAGCCAGCTGGGGGCAGAGAAGCTTGCCACAAGTGTTGGAGGGCAGAGCTGGTTCACGGGCGCAGTCCACTGTCGCTGAGGAATCTTCCAGAGGATGGCTGCCACTGGGCCACCTATATACCCAGTCTTTGGGGAGATGCAACATAAGAGTGTAACCAAGAACGAATGTGAGTTCACTCCTTGGTGAGGTAGAGGGAGAGACTACACCAGGTGGAGTTGTCACACAAAATGATCTTTATTAGAAGCAAATAAGGAAATCACGGGGATAGATTTCCAAAGCTGTGACACGGGGATAGATTTCCAAAGCTGTGACTTTGCAGACAATACAGCTGGGGAGGTTTAAAGCTAATACATTTTCGTGGAAGGACTCGACAAAGGGTGAATTCAGTATAGAATTGGGGCAGAAGTCATCCTTAATAGTCAAAGTCCATGTCCTCCTTGAAGTCACGAAGACCAGCAAGCATGGGATCCTCAGTTTTATGGCTCCAGTTTGGTGTCTGAGGGTTCACCGGGATTTGAATCCTGCAAAAAGCAACTGCAGAGTGTGTCTGTTAGGTCCATCGTTGCTTTTGAAAAATCGCTGGGAGTTTTACCCCTGATTTACTGTGTCTGACAGGGTTAGGCTATCTCCTGGCCTGCTAGGTTTTTGCATTCTGTTTATTTCTGGAGATTCCTTAATAGGTTTTTGCATTCCATTGTAATTCTAGCACCTCTTAGGAAGTTCTCCAAGTGGTCTGCCAGGGCCAGGGGGACCTAGGTCACAAAAATATCTGGGGGCCTAAAATGACTTATTGTGAGTCATGAAATCTAGGTCTCCTCTTTCTTATCCTCTTCCTTTTCCTGGGGACCCTAACAAGAGTCTCCTCAATCTGGAAGAGACCCGGGCTGCAGCTTTTCTTTTGGTCTTGCAGTGTCCCTGCAGCACCCTCTGTTGACAAAGCCTGCCATTTTGCCAGCTGACCCTGGGAAATGTTGTGAGTCCAGCTTCGACACCACAGAGGCGAGAGGAGTAGGTTTGAACTGACGGGATAAATTGATGACCCCGCCCACAATTCTTAAAGCAAATATTCAGTTTTGTTTCAGTGATGAGCTCTGTTTCAGAAAGCATAGAGCTGCTCTCTAAATTTTGTTTTCAATATAAAAGTAAAGTTACTAAGTTATATAGAAATAGCAGTGAGTTATTTTTTTAAATAAGGGTCTTTTTTTTTTTTTTAAAGATTTTATTTATTTATTTGACAGAGAGAAATCACAAGTAGACGGAGAGGCAGGCAGAGAGAGAGAGGGAAGCAGGCTCCCTGCTGAGCAGAGAGCCCGATGCGGGACTCGATCCCAAGACCCTGAGATCATGACCTGAGCCGAAGGCAGCGGCTTAACCCACTGAGCCACCCAGGTGCCCCTAAATAAGGGTCTTTTAACCTATTACGAGGGTTAATGCTTGATAATTTGAACACTCCTTTCTTTATATTGTTTACTGTTTATTTTTATTTTTACAGAACAGTCTCCTTCAATTTTTTATGACTAAGAGGAGATGTAAAGTAAGTGTATATATTAAACTCAGGTCTTAGCTTGGCTTTCAGAGTTGGTTCAATTCATTTCCCCAATCAAAAAAGAAATGGTAATCTGGGGAGCACATACCAGTCATGCTCTTTGCTTCTTTTTCACAGAAGGGATATTTTAAAATCTTTCTTTTTATCCTTGATAGAGTCATAAAGCTAAATGTGGTATTGTATACTGCAGGGTATCAGCTTCTGATTTTACATGCGGAATGCTTCAGAACTGAATGACTTAGCAGAAGTCGCAGAGCTTGCTTGTGACCGAATCCACACATGCCATAATACAGGCACGCAGGTACTTGGGATTGCAACTCTTTCTGTGAAGTTAGATTGTGCAGGTACCAGTGTGGTTTAGTTATTGATGTACAATAAGTCACCTCAATATTTAGCGACTTGAAACAATAAGCATTTAGTTAGATCATGATTTTACAGTTTGTCAGTTTAGGTGGGCATAGGTAGGTGGTTCTTCTGGTTTCGACTGGGCTCTGTCACCCGTGTCCTTCTCTGGTTGGGTAGGCAGCTCTGCTGATCTCATCCAGGCTTATCTGTGGGCATCAGCTTTGACAAGTAGGTCGACTTGGGATCATTATTCTGCCTACCACAGATGGCTAGCCGTCCAAGATCTCCTGTGAAATATTAGCATTTCCCCACTCTCTATCTCTTGCCATCAGGGCGTATTGCTTGTCTAGGCTAGTTTTGTGGAGGAAAAAACCAACAACTTTGAAAAATGGGAACGATACAGACCGAATACACTGGAGTAGGAATTTATAGCAGATGTTGTAGGTATACCCTACACCCCCTTGACTTACTCCAGATATCATCTACAGACATAACAAAGGAAAATTGAAGCCCATTTTGCAAGTAAGGGTGGTGTCAGGAACAGAAGGATTACTTTAAAATACTTTGTTTCAGGGGTGTGTCTCCTGAACAAGAACAGGATCCAGGGAAAGGATTTATAGCAGTGATTTTGCACGAAGATGGTACAGGCAAATAGAGGAGGTAAAGTCTAAAGAAATCTTAAAGGAGTATGTGGGGGGTAGGCATGAGGAGGCTTTTAGAGTTCATGGGAGTGAGTGATGGAGAAAGAAGCTGCTCCAAGAGTGGCAGTCTGAGTTTGTGGGCATAGAAGGAACTGTTCTCCAGGTAAATGGAGATGTAGAATATAGGTATGATTAATAGAACAAAAAGGTAACTATATTACCTCCATTCATATGAATGTATGAATCCCGATTGGTTCTCTGATTCACCATATGTCGTGTTTAATTTGTTTTCTTATAGGACTTTCAAGGTTTATCTGCAGTTGTAGCATGGCTGGAGATAAATAGTTTTCTTCATACAACCTTTCTGGCATAGATTTTCTTTCACATTTACCTGTGGCTTAACCATTGGTTTTGGTGACACTCAAGTGAGTGACCATTTCTTCCTGCCAGTTTATGAACTAGAATGAATGGTTTGTAAGAAGCCTAAAATCTTTTTTTTTTTTTTTAAATATACTAATAGCTGTATTTACCTTCTTTACCTGTGGGATGCCTTTAATTTTTCACACTGGTGTAGGAATGGCACATAATTGCCAAGAGAAAGCCAAGCTTATTTGATACTGTTGTTTGAGAGCAAATAAAACCCAAGTATTGAAAAAAGAAAAACTGGGAATTTGATTAAGAAGTGGAGGGCTTTAAGTGACACTCGAGTGCCTTGGGCTGGAGTTTCAAAAAGTTGGCAAGGGAATTGAATCCCCCAAGTGCTCAGGCTTATGACGGCAGGAATAAAGCTATTTTTGTCCTCTAGGCAACAGCCTTACTCTGCCAAATTTCCCAAGACTCATACAATGAGAGCATCCATCCCAAAATGATTAATGCAAATTTAGTAATTGTGCACATGGATCATTTCTCTGTCACCCATTTTATCCATAAAATGCGCCTTTCTCTCTATGCACGCATTGCTCATGTTTTGTGCCATTCACCTGTTGCTGGGGGCATGGAACAAATTACTTCTTTGTGTGAGGCTGCGGGAAGAAGAAATTATCACATTTGTGGCTGGCACCCACTATTAAGCCAAGCATGTAATTATTTGAATCAGAATGATCATACGCACAGAGTCAGATTTATCTTGGCTATCACAAGGAGAGCATATGAGGTGTGATCCACAGCTGGACAATTTTCTGAAGGGGAGATAGTGGAGAGGATATGGGTCTCTGTTAAAGAAGATACATTTTTGGCAGCAAAGGCAAATTTCAGTAGAAGCCAATGAGACCTCAGGGGTTCTGGCTTTTGTAAAATTTTAAGTGCAGTGCGTACAAGTGGAAGGGTTTGAGCTGAGAGCCCTGGGGAAGTTAATCAGCAAAAGACGTATCGTGTTGCCAGTCTCACAGTGTGGACTCCCCCAAGCACTTCACACCAGACCCTCAAACTTAATCAACCAACATAGCTCAGAGGAGTAAACTAGAAAGCCCCTCAGGCTTGTGATAGCCCTTTCAAGTTTCCAGGAAGCATTGATGCCTGCCTAATAGGGCCTTTCTGGAAACTACTAGCTCCTGTTCTGAGGGCACCAATCAACCTGCAGCTGTGTTGAGTTAGGGCTTTAAATTGACAGGGGAAGGTGGAGAAGCCATGGTGAAGTAGGGGTCTCCTCCACAGAAGCCATTTGCTGGTTAAACATCCCACTGCTTGCTGACACTCCCAGTTACTAATTTGAGCAGCTGTATGCTTACTCTACATTCTGCTGCTGTGGGATAACAAAGTGTCCACTCTATTTTTCTCCTATACCACAGGCTGTCAAGCAGATTTCCTGAAATAAACGAAATCTTTTCTGTGCTAACAAATGGTAGTGGATTAAAAATGGATGAATTTTCCATATGAAGATTGGAAGGACCCTGTACAAATAGTACATGGCTACTTACGAGTGCCACCATGTTAGGCAGAGAGAACTCAGTGACCTGATGCATCCCTTTCTCAAATGCCTGGCAGTTTCAGTTTTTGAAGAGTAGCTGCTTTGAAACCCCACTTTTGAGAGTGCTTGACTGTCTTTTTCTTCTTTTTACTTCAGGATGAATTGGGAAAATAATAATAAGAAATCCGATAAAATACACCATACAAAAATAGAAGGTTTTAGTCAGTAGGATTGTAGGGAAACTTTGCCGAGGGCTTTGAAATGGACAAAACACAAAGATTACTGAGTGTCCTGGGTAGTACACCTTTCCTGGTTATATGATTTTTGACTGATGCCCCCCCATTCCTCCTCTTTGTTAATAATGTAAATAGTTCTTGTCTATAGAAATGAAAATGAGTTTGGTCCAGTAAAATGCAACTGATTATTACCCTGTGCCTATTTATTAGATTTAGATCTATTTGCAAATTTACTTCAGCATTCTTGATTGCCTATGTATGTGTGAGTTGTTTGAATTCTTCCTTGAACTACTAGTAACATCCTATGGTATTCTTATTAATGACTTAATAAAATATTTGGCACATATTCTTTTTATATTTCTCTGTGAGTTATGATGTTAATTTTAAAAAATATATTCCTCATTAGCATCAATTCAGAGCATTTTTAAAAAAATTAATACTGAGGAAAAGTATGTTTTTAAAAATGTTCTCCAGGGGCGCCTGGGTGGCTCAGTGGATTAAAGCCTCTACCTTCAGCTCAGGTCATGATCCCAGGGTCCTGGGATCTAGCCTTGCATTGGGCTCTCTGCTCGGTGGGGAGCTTGCTTTCCCCTCTCTCTGTCTCTGCCTCCCTCTCTGCCTACTTGTAATCTCTGTCAAATAAATAAATAAAATTTTTAAGAAAAAAAAAATGTTCTCCAAAGGGCATGCCACTCTACCCCATGGGAGAAAATGAATAACAAATAACTCTGGTGGGTGACTTGAAAATGCCAAATGCCCATTAATGGAACAAAGCTATCAAGCTGTCTTTAATAGAAAAATGAGATACTGCAGTGTGTTATGTTTAGCATCAGTCTGATCTTAATGCTTAATCAAATGAACACTCAGTAAATGGAAGCTTGGTTTTCTTTTGTTGTTTGTTTTTGTACAGAATCAAAATAATGTCTTTGCTGAATCTCTTTTAGATTGAGGGTATAGATTTGGACATGGAGGTTAAAACCTTTGGGTAGCCAAGATACAGGATCAGATTGTTTTTCCCTTTTGTGCTTCAGGATGTAAGAAGTAGCTTAGACAAGAAACTCCATGATTGCTTCTAATCAAATCTATTTGTTTGCATTGATGCAGCTTCACTATTATGAATATTGTAATAGAACAAAAGAAAAACAAAGGAATTTAGGAGATCATTGACTTAGTTTTTTAGAATATGTCTGCTTCATTGTAGCTTACACATTTTCCAGGACCTGTTTTTGTCTGAGGGCCAAGGAGAGGCCCGAGATCAGCTAATGCATCCTAGATCATATTTTTGAAGTTTGTATAATACCAGAGTATTTATTTGAGATTTATGTTGAATGCTTCAACTTATGTCATAAGTACTTGGGAATCTGGCTTCCCCTGAAGGCTTTTCTCCTTTTCTCTTGGCAGACCCTCCCCAACCCTGACTTATTAAATATAATATCTCATAATAAGCCAGGATGAAACATGCCAGGACAAAATTAGCTTTTTTTTTTTTTCTTTTCTGTCATGTCATGTTCTAATATGAGAAGTTAATGGGATGACTCGAACTTGCATTTTAACACCTGACGGGTAGCTATTCAAAACCTCATTTTTTGAGATGTTTGATGAAATTTGGGTGTGAAGGTAATACCTTTTCTCAAGTCACTGGCTATATAAGGAAATATACCAGAATATAATATAACATTACTATTCGGCATTGGTCATTCCTTCTGACTTTGTATAGATATGTGGTGAGTGAGGGGATACAAAGAAAAGATCACTGGTTAGAATTGTATCTCTAGAAGAAACAATCAGAGCTAGCCTGTTATCTATGTGATGTTTTCATTTGTTAAACTTTTCATGCCTTAAGTTCAGGAAAATTCTCTTTAATCAAACTGTAGCATTAAGCACTTTTTTTTTTTTTTTAAAGTAGGCACCATGTCCAGCTTAGAGCCAAACATGGGGCTTGAACTCACAGCCCCACAACCCTGAGATCAAGAACTGAGCTGACATCAAGAGTCAGATACTTAACTGACTGAGCCAACCAGGCACCCAGTATTCAAGCATTTTAGGGTTATAACCTAAAGTTAATTTACAACCTCTCTACCTTTAGACCTTTATAAACACTGTACTTCAGTGAAACAGACTACAGACTGCTTCCTCATCCTAGAACAGGTAGAATGCTTTGCTTTGCAAAAACCTTGGCCGCCTTCTATGTTTGTGTAGAGATGTTAACTGACCTCTAGTCCAGTTCTCTTAACCTCTCTGTGGTAAAGGACAAGTTTTTTTTGAAAGTTCTTATTGGGTCACATTCCAAAATTGCAATATAAAAACATTACTAGGCGTATGATATAACTATAAAAGGCATATCAACTACAAGGCTTAATTTGTTGTTATTATATTCAAAACACATTTTCAAATGGCTGTAAAAATTTCTAAACCCTTTGAATCTCTGTACTTTTGCCTTTACAAATCAGTAATAAACAATTCAATGACTAGAGGCATTGGCATAATTTCTCTCACAAATGCTATCTGCTCCCAATTGTTTTTTCTGTATCTCTCTAAATAAAAGTGATCTAACCCTTTACTGGAAAGTAGCGGTTCAGTGTTGTTATACTTCTTATAATAATTGACTTAATAGTATTAGAGTTCTTGAATAATTACTGTTTCCCTTTGAGGAAAACTTCAGCACTAAATGTTCAAGTAAATATTTGTTGAATTGCAATTTTCTTAAATCTGTTGTTGGAAATAGGTTTTACGATTGATGTTTAATGCCTATTCCCCTCTTTTCTGCAACAATTAATTATAATAGAGGGAAAAAAGCATACATCAAAGTCATTGTTTTTGAAATACCTTCTGCAAGAATGATTCCCAGAATATCAGACCTAAGAATTTGAGTATCTGTTATGATTGACAGTATTTCCAAGTTTATTGACCTTGTGCGTCGGGCCTGCTTTGCCCACCCATTTTACTTTGAACTTAGGCCAATATGGCTTTTACTTTTTTTCTTTTTTTTTTTTAAAGATTTTATCTCTCTGTTTATTTAGAGAGAGTACACACATGCAAGTGGGGGGAGGGGCAGTGAAAGAGAAAGAGAGAGAGAGAGAGAATCTCAAGCAGTGTCTCGCTGAGCTCAGAACCCAGTGCTCAGGGGCTTGGTCTCAGGACTCTGAGATCAGGACTGAAGTCAAATTAAGAGTCAGATACTTAACTGATTAAGCCACCCAGGTGCCCCTGGCTTTTCCTTTCATTCATTAACTGTGATTTCACATTTCCCTCATCATCTTCCTTCATTTCTTCCTAATCTCATTACCTATATTCAGTAAGTTGTCTGTCACTATGGATTTGCAGTTCTCACATCATCACCTGCCCTTCCATCTGTGTTGGCCATTACCTTGGTTCTGGGGATCATCAAAGCTAAGACTTAGGTTGGTCAATAGTCTTCATCTGTTTTTCATCATTACATTATGTGTACTGGGCTTTGTCTTTCTTTGGAGTATCTTTCTTTGGCAATTTTTTTTTTTTTATTACTGATGAGAGTTCCCAAATAAACTCAATACTAATAATACTAGAAAGCCTAAATGAGTGGTAGAGACTGGGTGAGATCATTCAAGCATGAAGGGACTCAACTCCCTATACAAGGCTCACTGGTGTAAAGTTTCTTGTTTTCTTCTTTCCTTTTTCTTTTTTTTCTTTTTTTTTTAGTAAGTGGAAAAAGCTCTCATGATTATGTAAGTTAATGGTAAAATTGATGATAAAATAAGGGTAGAAATGGTATATAAATGCTCTCAGGAGAAATTTACTTTTCGATGTAAGACTTCTATAAATACTCTATAAGATTTATAGTAGCAATGGTCTATCTAGTTACAGAGTACTGAGTTTTAGAAACAGTCAGTTCTCTCTTTCTCAATGTTAATGTTGGAAACTCTGAAATCACTGTACAAAGAGGCTTCAGATAGAAAATAATTTTGTTTCTGGAGCAATTGCATGGGAGTAAATGGCACAATACTAATAATTTTGATAGTGATACTAGGTGTGAGAACTATGTATTGCCTGATTATTAAGTTAATTCACAAACCATGTAAGTTACCTGCAAATAAAAATCTTACATCTTTGTAGACTGTAATTACTGGAAACTTTTTTTCAATTTACGAATGCTACTTTTGAATCCAGCTGGTCTCATTTGCAGTATGTTTTGTGGAAGTTGTAGAACAGTACTGGGAAGGTGCCAAAGGTTATTTTACTGACAGCTATCAGTAAGATATGTTAGCCTGGGGATGTCATTTTTCTTTCAAGAATAGGGTAAAGCTAATCAGATACCCAAGTCCATTATCTGATGAGAAGTAAACAAGTGACAATATCATAGCTGTCAAAATGAAGTATAGTCTTGTGAGAGGGTTGTCTAGGAAAATGAAGAAAAGTGAATACAAAAAAAAATCTCTGAAATGAAAAGAACTAGACTTTTTCTTTGGACATAACAGTGGGTCATATTTTGGGACATAATTATAGGAGGAACAATCTGGGAGTTGAAATATAGGAGTTAGAAAAATCAACTGCTAAGTTACTATGCCATTCTAAAATGGAAGTTGCAAATACAATTGAAATATTCATATTGGTCAAATAAGTAATAGGGCTGAAACTTTGATTATCTTAATTTACAATATACTTGTTTCCTTGATCTTGAATTTTAAAATTTAAACTATATTTAAAACAGAATATATGCCATCTTTATTAGGGAGTAGGCCAGGCTGCTGTGAAAATATTTTAAAATGCAAGAACTTAGCAAGATAGGAATTTATTTCTCAAGGACCAGTTCCAAAGAATAGATAAAAAGCAGATAGATGGGCTCCATTGTACTTAGTTTAGCTTCCCAATGCACTGTCACCCAGGTGCTTTCCTCATTTGCATGACCAAAACTGGCTGTAGTCCATCCCACAGCCTGTTGGAAAAGAGAAATATCAGGACACAAAATGAGCAATTTTGTTATAAGGAAATACCCAGGCAATTGCACGCCTGTTTTCTGCTCTTTTCATTGCACAAATGTAGCCACATGACCGCACTTTGTTGCAAGAGAGGCTGGGAAATGTAGTCCTAACCAGCTTCCTTTAAACCTTAATAGAACTAGGCAAAAGAGGAGGAAGGTGGGGGGGGAGTAACTACTGGTGAATAATAATTAGTGTTTTTGTTTTTGTTTTTTTGGCTGTATATATATGTGATTAAAATTAAATATGATTTTAAATTGGAAGAAATAAATTCTCCATTCCTAGTCCTACTGCTAATTTTTTTTAAAAAAAGATCTGTTTATTTATTATTTTAGAAAGAGAGAGAGAATACGAGAGGGGAAGGACAGTGGGAGAGAGAGAATCCCCAGCAAGTTCCATGCCCCACTCAGGACTTGATCCCATGACCCTGAGATCATGACCCGAGCCAAAACCAGGAGTCAGATGCTTAACCCCCTGAGCCACCCAGGTGCCCCAGTTCTACTGCTATTTTTTAGTGTGTACTTTTCAGATACTTTTATACTAAAGGGGTTCAGAACATACCCACCCCGCAATATGCCCTCTGGCATATTGATTATTTTGAGGTGAAGGCACCTGACAAATAGCAGTTATAGGAAGGGCTCTCTAACCTCACTTAAAAGCAGGTTATGAACTTTCCCATGAGAAGGGTGCCTCGTTTGTACCAGGAGGAGAACATTTTTACCACCAGGGATTGAGAGTGACCGCAAAATGAAGGTGTTCAAACAAACCTATTGAAATAACCCTTGAATTCCATTAGCTTCCCCCATATATTTCCTTACGACTATACCATAATTTACTGCCCCTGGTTGAAGCCACTATGTCTTGTCACTTTCTCATGATTTATTTTTTGTTTCCAAGGCATATTAATTTTGGGGGGCCTAATGGTTCTTTTAGGTCTATGTTTTCCTTTTGAAGACTCTCATGTGCACATAAAAATATTAAGTAAGTTGTATATGTTTTCTCCTATTAGTCTGTCTTAGGTCAGTTTAATTTTTAAGCCCAGCTTTATAGAACCTAAGAAGGTAGAATTTTTTTTTCTCTACAATATTCATGGAAAAAGATACAGATTATAGCATTCCCCCAACCCCCTTTTGAAGTATAGTTTACACATAGTTATACATTTTGTTACTTAATGCATCTTTGAAATATTTCCATATTAGCACATGCATATGTTCTTTTTCTTTCATTGCTATACAGTGTCCAGTTGTATGAATGAACTATGACTTTGAACTACTTTTGGATATTTTGATATCATCAAGGTATTTTTCTTCTTCTTTCTCTTTCATGACCATTCTACAATGAACTTTACTCGATATAGTGGATCTTTATTGAATATAATATATATTTCATAAAATATACCCATTCTAAGCATACAGTTTGATGAGTTTTAGTAATACATACAGTCATGAAAAGATGATGACAATCTAAATTTAGAGTACTTGTTTCATCTCTAAAAAGGTCCTTTGTGCCTCTTTGCAGTTGGTCTCTGCTTCCACCCAGCTCAGAGCAACTACTTTCCTGCTTTCTGCTGCTGGAGATTTGACTTTTCGAGAAGGCTCACGTGAATAGAATCATGTTGCGTAATTATTGTTTTTTTTTCTGGCTTTTTTCATTTAGTATTATTACGTAAAAAAATTTATTTTTAAATAATTTTAGATTTCCAGAAAAGTTACAAAACAGTATAGAATTTACATAGTTTTCTTTTCTGTTAACAGCTTACACCCTATAGTCCAGTTATCAAAACCATAAAATCACGGGACGCCTGGGTGGCACAGTTGGTTGAGCAGCTGCCTTCGGCTCGGGTCATGATCCCAGCGTCCTGGGATCGAGTCCCACATCGGGCTCCTTGCGGGGAGCCTGCTTCTCCCTCTGCCTCTGCCTGCCATTCTGTCTGCCTGTGCTTGCTCTCTCCCCCTCTATCTCTCTGATAAATAAATAAAATCTTTAAAACAAACAAACAAACAAAAAAACCCCATAAAATCATTAGCACAGCAATGTTTTAATTTCACATGTATTGTAGAAAGAACCAAACCTAAGTCACCACTCTGATGTATTTGTCAGTAATTATAGTGTATGATCTTACAGAGATTATTTATTAAATTATTTATTAGATTGTTTCATAAATTGTTCTAATAGTAGAATAATAAGTAGAACACTAATTTATTGATTCAACTTGCTATTTTTTTCTGCCAATATCATACTTGGTCTTGAAACATAATATACGTAATTTTTGAAGGGGTTGAAGAGGTTCTCAGCTAATAGCAGTACTCATTTTGACTGAAAAGGATGAGTTAATTCCAGAGTCTTCCAGTCTAGCTCAGCAGTATATAACAATCTATTCTCCTGAGAAAAACTTTGCAGTTAGGGAAGAAACAGAATAAACTTCCCAGATGACTCAGATACCTAGATACCGTGTAGGTATACCTTTGGTTACTGATCTATAGGTTGGCAAATCAGGCTGGCTGGTGTACTAATCAGCATAATTATTTTGAAATTAGTTCATGCTGTTTTGTGTATTATTACTTCCTTTTTATAGTTAATTGTATTTTATTATATGGATATACCATATTTTTTTAATATAATAGGTAATAAAGAACAAAAATTATCTAAAATCTTTTTATCAAGGAATAACAATCACTAACATTTTCAAGTATAACCTTGAGATAGTTTTCTGTGTTTACATACCGACTTATGAATTACCTTTCCCCCTGAACAAAAACATATATACAGCTTTTGTAACTTGCTTATTCACTCAGTAATCTTTCATGAGCATTTTCCTATTTAAATAAGTTTAGGCCTTTCTTATATTTTAAATATTTAACAGGTCCTATATAATTATTATCTATTAATTATTATTTTAAAAAATGTCATGATTAAGATCTTTGTAAATGTAATATTACAATGCTTCCAGAGAATTGCCTTAACGTTAATTATTGATTCATTTTTATAGCTGTGTCCGCTAGGCTGTATTTGGTATTGAAAAACAGAAGTCTTATTATTGGCTACTGGGAATCATACTGATCTATCACTATCATTTGCCTATTTTTATTAATAGCTATTAGTAGCTATTAATGTACATGAAGAAGAAACAAAAGGTGTTCACTCATGTACACAAGTACAAAAGCTCACACCCATATCCACCCACCTGAAAAACCTTTATCACTAATTGAAATTCAGTTCTTTTATTTTTCCCATTTTAAGAAAATACATTCAGGCTCTTTAAGTCTACTCCTGGTTAAGCATAGCTAATGGAACAGTACATGAGCGAAGCCTGGGACAAGTCCCTTGGGCAAGAAGCTGCAGATATGTGGAACACCAAGAAACTAAGTCACTTCTCAGTCAGGGGCAATTACACTGACACCTAAGAAAAATAGCATTAGAGTCGCTTGACAGTTGGAATCGAGTAAAGGATTATCAAAAATGCTGTATGCCAGGTTCATGCCTAAGGCAGGTGACCTGGTTGACAAGCTTGCCCAAGCTAACTATATTAATGCTTCAGATCAGTGTTAAGAGGAACTAGCAGCAGTTCTCCTTAACTAATCAAGTTAAAATTGTTGACAGATTTCATGTCTGCTTTTCAGTTGCATAACTATTCATCAGTAAGGTGGAGAGAAGTGGAGAGAAAAATTCATACAAATTGATTAGAATATGTGCATCTTTTTTCTCTTGGCACTGTAGGAATATGGGAGCTTGCTTGCTTTAATTTTCTGGTTTGTTTCTCTAGTAAGTCAGATTTTCCTACAACAGCTAATCTTTTTTTGTTTAAAAAGAAAAATAAAACTGCATGATGTATCTGTCAGTTCTGAGGTTTGTGCTATGCAAGTTGTAAGCTTCAAATCTGGGTCACATGTATTTTCTGTTAGGAAAGCATAGGGTTCAGAATTTGGAGAGTCAAATACTATTAAAATGTGCTCAATATGAATATAAATTCTTAACCAATAGTTAAGCCTTGGGGTTTAAAATTGTGACTATCAATTAAATGCATGTTTGACATTGATTAGCCACCTTCTTTTTTCTCTGTGGCAAAGTATTTCAATCACATTTGTTCCTGAGAGTAATTGGATTTTTGAATAATCTACAAATTGCCTTACAAGCTGGTTTTCGAACCCCTAAAATCATGCACATGTCTGTACATGATTTTGCAGTATTAGGATTTGTCCTTACCTCCTGATTTCTTAGGGAAATAATAACTCTTGTGGAAAGTAAAAAAATGATATTCTTGTTAATGTTTCACATATTCAAAATAAATGAAGTTAAATTAACTTAAATCACCCTAAAATTTTTAGTTTAGAATAAAGATCTTCTCATTGGGTCAGTTCATATAGAAATAAGATTAGAAGTAGCTTGCATGATATTTTCTATTAGCAAGTGTGTCACATTTCTCTTTGGAAAAGATTTGGATTGGCTTTTATGAAAAACATAAAAACCTGCTTAAGTTTAATACCTGATTCTTACTTTTTCTCTATCTCAATACTGAAGATAAATTTGTGTGTGAATAATGACCTCTTTCTCCAAAGATGAGAAACAACTATATCTACCATCCAGTTGCTTCTACAGACTTTTTAGTCAGGTACTATACACTCAAAAAACAAGATCTGACTTTGCTGCCCCCATTATACAGGGAGTAGTCTTGCCATTTTCCTTTTATCCACTAGGTGACATAATAGATGCAGCTTTTCAATGTCTGTGAAGGTGCAGGTGCCTGTGTAACATGTTTTTCAATGTTTAATCCTCTTAGTTATGTTTGTTAACTGACAGACTAAGTGTAAGTATGCTGATAGAACAGGGTTTGTTCATGACTGCTCACTTAAGTATTTATGCGTTGCATCTTGGAAGTTATATGGAAACCCAATGATTGATCAAGAAAATACTAGTTTTCAGTTTGCTCTACGGTTTAACAGCTAGTCACATGAGAAAAATAAAACCACAACTGATGTGGACTTAAAGTTTTGAGCTGAAAACCTGTTTTGCCAAATTTGGGTGGAATGTAAAGGGAAGATAGGTAAAGGCCAGCAAATGTTACCACAGATTCTGTTAGTGTTTCCTTGGAAATGGAAGTAAAAGCACTCTTAATCTCTTGCTACCCCTAAAGCCCATTCTTAAAGATCAATGCAGTGTGATTGTGAAACACTTACTACTTTTTAGTATCACCTCTTAGTTTGTTCATAGCGCAATACAGTTACGGTTCAAAGCAATCTTAAATCGTTGTGTTTTGAAATAACTGGAAAATGCCTGAGTCTGCCTTATCCCTGCTAATTAAATGGAAGTCCTCATGTGAGAAACAGCAAAAGAAAGGTAAAGGAACACTCCTCCAACACATTTTCTCCATTTTCTGATAGTCTTTATATGAAACTCCCTTTTAGAATACGGTCAGGTCAAAGTTCTCATGTATTTCATATGCCAGTCAATTTGCTTTTGAGTTTGATTCTGAATGACCACAAAATAGAGCAATATAAACCTCTTTTTTGGAGGGAAGTGTCAGTTTGGCATGCATATCTACTTAATTTTTATGGTTCAGAGCTAAATATCCATGAAACCTCTGTCTATATATAGTGTTTCATCTTCATGCTGTTCAAGGAATGCATTTTTATTTCCACCTGTTTTTGAACCTTGTATAATCTGTGATGTATTACATTAATTACAAGGTGGTAGCACATTTTAATTAGACTTGACACTATGGTTTCTGGTAGTTATTAAATGTTATGATAATTATGGATAAAAAGTTGTTGCACATAAAGCAGAATCCTAAATAATAATAACAGCTAACATATATTAAAGGCTTAACTTGTATTAGGTATAGTACAGATGTCTGAGAATATTCTCTTTAGCCATTCCCTGAAGTGTAATTCAGTGTGACTGTCATACTTTCCTTATTCATTTTCATAATTTTAAATATGATTTCCAGATGTGTGCCTCCAACCTGGAGTTCTCTCCTGAACTCCAAATTTCTGTACTCATCTCCATATTAGATGTCCTAGATGTTTATTTAGCACCTTAAAACTATATACCCATAATAGGGCTCTTCTCTTTTCTCCAAAACCAGTTCTTCCCCTGATTCTCCATCTCCATTATCGGCAACTCCATTCTTTCTGGGGCTCAGGCCAATAATCTCAAGGATACCCTTGATTCTTCTTTTTCTCTCATACCCAAATCCAATAACCAGTAAATCCCACTGACTACTTTCCAAATCCAACAACTCTTTACCATCCTCACTGCTACAGTGGTAGTGGAATGCCAGCAATGTCTCATGCTCATCTCTCATCCAGCTAATTGTGACAGCGTCCTAATTTGTCTCTCTTGCCTCTCCTCTATTAAAATGTGTCACATTATGTTAAATCTGTCCATTCAAAATGCTTCATTGGTTTCTCTTCACAGATTAAAAGTCAAAATCCCTTGAACGGTTTACAGCATTCTAAACCACTTAGTTTACGTTCTGCAACCCATGTCTTTATCTCTCTCTCCTCTTTCCCTACTATGATTTTTCTTGATTGCTCTGTCTAGTCAAGCTGGCTTAGCTTGAGAACACCTGCTTTGCAGTAGTTGAATGAATGATCTATTTTATTTTGCCAGTGAAGAGACTTAAAAATTGTATCAACAATTTTCAAATCTTTGAAATGATTTTCTCATAACTATTATCAATTAAGAGAGCCTGTTTATTTGCCTATGATTCAATTAGAGATTGGAGCATGTTGGAGGTGGGATTTAGCCATTCTATTGTGTTCCTTCTATAATGTTGAAAGCCTAAGGCAAGATTTGTAGTTAAAAAGAATTGAACTTTCCTCTGTCTTGGCTGCCTATCACTCTATAAGGAAGAGATACATGCAGAGCAGATAGATACTGATGTGCAAGGGATGTTCTCGTATGGAAAATACATTTTAATCTTTACACTGTATATCGTGGATGATGATGAGAGATGTGAGCACGGGATGGCAGATACAGGAATAGTCGAGTTGATGGAATGGAGAGAAGAGGCCATCTAAGAGAGCAGATGTGGATTACCTAATTCACTTTTCACCTCTTGCTAGAAGTACTATGAAATAAAATTAACTTTCTTCCTTGATGTGAGGGAGATCTTTAGCTAGCAGTCATACAAAGAAGGACATTGGATTGTCATTTGGTTTTGTGCGTGTGTGTACATGTGCATGTGTGCTTAAGAAAACTGATATTTTTGTGTTTATTATATTCTTTACTCATTATAATTAAGTTCCTTATTCTTTTTCTGTATTTCTTTTTTAATATACACATTTATTTACTTTTCAGTAAGTTTAAATCCTTGATGAGTACAGCATCACATGGATCCTCTGGCCAGTGGTTTTAGCAGGAAAATTGCTTCAGTATTTGGCAAGAACCATGCCACTATTTCCACGAGAGTGAGTTACTGTTCCTCAAAGTACTCTGGTTTTCTTTGGTTTGCCTCCAGGAGTCACTGTGTTGTTCTTTGCTTTGTATACATAAGCATATCTCTTGCCTAGATAGAATTCAGTTTCATCTCAAGCATAAACACCTTCAATTTTAAGAGCTATGTGCTCCCTCTGGTTCCAGAGACCCTGCTTGTAGCCAGCATATGTGGCCTTGGACCACAGTCTTCTAGACATATTTGTCTTGTTCCCAGCAGGTCTTGATAGGCTCCAAGATGGAGGAAAGAGAAGCAGCGATTTTCTATATTTCTTTGAAATATATTTATTTAGTGGTGACATATATCTAAGTGGTAAATTAAAAAAACTTAGAATTAATTTTGATTTTCCTATGAAATAAATAAAACTGATATAGCTAAAAAGCTTAAAGGGAAGAAATAAAGCTTTACTCTTTGGGGGGAATTTAAAGTAATTTTATATTTTTAATGCATTTAATACTATAAACTATAAACTATGAAAACATTTATTTAAATTCATGCCTTAATTAACAGAGTATGTTTTCTGAAAATGTTCAACTTTTTGTTTTCCCTTCTGATGGCTAGCTTAGTTTTACTATATTCAAAGCCCTCTACCATACCCATATTACAGAGTGGGCAGAAAAAAGGATTTACTTAAACAGTGATGAGGAGATATAAGCTAATAATGAAAGGAGTTATGTCTTATTTCTCATTTCTACAATACTCCACTGAACATTGCTCTAGGGTAGATATGTAGATAGAAGAATATCTGTATTCATTGTGATTATTATAACCACTGTATTTAGTGTATATTTATTTTGGAATCTGCACACACATATATATACACACATATACATATATCTATTTTGTATATAGAATATGTTTTCATGTTTAATCATATTGGTAACAGGTACCTCAAAAGCAAATAGATAAATAACTAACTGATGTATTTTGAGGTCTTACAATTTAATAAAAAACCTGGATATGCAGGAAAAAAATAGTAAATACAGATTTGATAATTAATGCATTTTTTTAAATAATAGAGGAACCAATAACCCAGCTACCTAAATTTCAAAGTTAATTGTTGAAATAAAGTGTTTCAGACATTTAGGTGTACCTCATTCTTCATGGGAGAGAAAAAATTAAATTAAAAAAAATAAAGTTTTAAAAATTCAAGTGAATATTGATATGTGTAAGTAATATCTTTGTATAACCTCACTTTTGATGAAAGTGGACATATTTTTAATGATTTACATTATAATTATTTCAAACATATTTCGATTATACCTTGCTAGTAGCCATTAGGAGTTTTTTTCCTGGTTTCCCTTCAAGTAAAATGTAATTTTTATCAATGCAATAAATCATTTTTAAGGCAATTAATTCTTTTGCATTTTTGTAGCTGCTAGAGAAATCTTATTTGAGCAGAATGTCAGCCAATTCACAACAATATTCATAGTTTTCTTGGGACATGAGTTATAGATATGGGCTTACCTAAAATGAATGTATGGTGTCTCATGATAGCTGGGTAGTATCTCCACTGGAACCTGTGTTTACTAAGTAAGCTGTTATTTGAAATAACATTTCCTCGTTATCTCAGGATAACACTGTAAATTATATGTATTATTCGGAATACTAAACAAATATTTTCAGGAGCTCATCAAGCACCTGACTTGCAGCTCTGAAATTGTCCCAGTGTTACTCGGAGAACAAATCCTGTTTGTGTATATATTATGAAATTAGACTATGCCAAGCCCAGAAGGCAGATACAATCATTCTTTGAACTGTACAATAAATCCTGCTGCTCTGGAAAGTTTGAAAGCCTATTTGCATATGGCAGAGGTAATGAAATGCATCCTAATAGACTTAAACATGCAGCTTTAATAAGTATCAACCAAATATAACCATTTCCTAGGTGTGATCAGATAGGCTCCTAACATTCAGTTTTATTTCTTTAGTTCTCTCTTGTTTATTTTTCCTCTTTGTGCAGTAGCAAATATGAAGCATTAGATTTGTCGATGGATTGAGCTTCAAAATTATTATCTTGTGAAAATAAACAAGAGTCGCTTATTTAGTAAGCAAAATACATGCTTAATAAAAGATATATTATGCTAAGCTTTTTAGAAGGTCTGCTGCTGGTCTGATAAGTGAAAATACCCCTTTTCCCAAGTCTCTGTAATCTCAGAAACAAAAAATGAAATGGAATCTGTGTTCCAAGGGGGTTTGCATGATTACCTATAATTACAGAAAGTTCCTCTTGCCTTAACAACTCTATCTATGCATCGACATCTGTGCTTGAAAAGTTTTTCTTTTAACAGAAGTTGACATTGGGAAATATATATTTTCTTCTTTGAGTTTTTTCTGAAGAGATTTAGAACTTCAGATAGAACCACTGAGAAAATACTCTTTCTCCACAGCAGACGAAGGGCAATTTGAAAATTAGTATTCTGGGCTCACTCATCCTATTCCAGTTGGAAACCTTTATCCAAACAGGAAGAAATCCTGCCCCCACTTCAGAAATGGAGCTAGCAGAAGGTTTAACTTAGAAGCTTTGTATGCCTATTTGTTCTAAATATTGCTTAAAAAGCCTAAACACAATGGCATAGATAAAAATAAACATCTTTTATAGTAACAAGAACATCATGTTCATCACACCTGGATTCATTCTCATCACAGCTGATGTCTAGAGGAATGATTAGAAATCATATAGACACTGATGAGGAGTGAGAGGAAGTTATTTAAAATTCTGCTGCACCTTGTGCTCAAAATATCTCCATCGGCATATAGTGACTCTTGTAAACAATTTAGGAAACCATGTTTTCTTTATACTGAAAAAGCTTAATTTTATGAATATTTTAGATACATTTAGCCAGACTGAAATTTTTAAAGAACCGCAAGCATAACATTTCCTTCTCTATTTCCTAACAGGTGTAACAGAAAAACAGTCAATGAAAAACAAAAGATCAAATGTTCTCTAGAAAGTGTAGCTTTTTCTTATGCCAAGACAACAACTTGGTTGATCATCAACAACTTGTTGGTCCATTGTTGTTTTAGAGTGTTGCGGTAATAATTAGGACATTTGTCTGTTTTTTTTTTTTTTTTTTAATGGTATAGCTAGATACTTACCATATTTTATACCTACAAAACCAAAACTCAGTGTGAGGAAACCATCCTGAAAATGCCTTTAAACCTATCTTTTACAGAAGTTGTTTCAACATCACCATGTGTGTATTTGATGGTTAAGTATGAAACAAAATATCTAGCAGGTAGGAAGGTGCATACTGGCAGTTGCCTGGTTAACTCATTTCTTAGACATAGTCAAGGTTTTTTTATCCAAGCACCAAGATCATGATCTGACTTTGCCGAAGTTTAAATATTTCCATGTTAACATCAACCTAAATGTGAATTATATCAGAATTACATATTATTGGTCAATAATAACAAATTATGAATTAATGAGAGAGAGAGAGTAACTTATGAGTTAATTAGCTAAGCAATATTGATTTTTAAATAATTTATACCTGTAATCAATACTGGTTGGATTCCTTTTGTTAATCACTAATCCTTTCATGATTAATGAATAAACTCTGAGCTATATGTTCTTACAAGGAAATCTTCTCTGTTTTATTCTCTTACTGTTCTTCAGGCTAGCCATCCCATTCTGCTGGTAGAAGTGGCACCTGATGTTTGTAATGTATGCTGTGAAATCTTTTTTGAGTACAATGGTGGATCCTGTCACAATCTTTTTGTATTTTTTTAAGTTTCTATTCTGTTTTCTTCTTAACAAAAAGACCTAACTGGGCTGCTGATGTTGCTACTATACTGATCTTTTTGCCATCCTGTTTCTGACTTTTCCATTAGTACAGATAGACCTTAAGTAATATTGCTGACTAAGGGGCATGCTTCCCTGTCTCAACTGAATACTGTGGTTTGTCTCCTTGTTTGTGACCTTTGGATTTTCAGTACTGGAATAACATGTCCTGACCTCAGTTTCTCCGTTGTATACCAACTTCTAAGTTACTCTATGCCAGTGTGTCCATCTGTCTAAACATAGTTCTCCTGTGTCTCCTCTTGAGATGTATGGTTACAGGTTCAATGGCTTTCTTATTTTTCTAATTTTGAAGACCATTTTATGTATAACTTTCAGTAGTCCCACTGGTCAGTTTGACTCAGGAAAAAGCTGCATCTCTCTATAAAGTCTCTTCGAGCACATCTAAATAACATAACTCAGGATTTCTCCCAAGTATGTTCCAAAGATTACTCATATTATTTTAATGCTATAATAATCATATAACAATATAGAGCAAATTAATTGATATCATTGCATATTTTTTCTGTAGTTACACAATTTTATAAAATGCTACATTAAGACAAGTTAATCAGGATACTTTATCATAGGATTTCTCACTGATTTCAAGAATCTTAAATCCTTTGTGGATATCTAGAAACTTTTCCATGAATAATACCATGCATTTTGTGAAGCAGACTTTGACAAATGCTGATGTAATGTTTTTCCTGCTCTCCCCACTCCTAGGTGTGACACAAAGAGGATTTAAATACAGCCTGTTTTATCCAGCCTGTTCTTCCATCCTTAGATTGAAGAGAATGTTCTAGGAATGAGACATGATGGAAAATTAATCCTATTACGTATAAACATTATCTTCTGTTTTGGAGCTTAATCTTGTGTCTTTATTAGCCACCATGCATTACTTCATATCCTCTCCTCTGTAATCACTTTTTAAATTTGATTGTGTGGATGTGTCCATTCCAAATAGAGCATATGTATTTTTTTAAAAATTTTTATTATTTTTTTATTTGGCAGACGGAGATCACAAGCAGACAGAGAGGCAGGCAGAGAGAGAGAGGGAAGCAGGCTCCCGGCCGAGCAGAGAGCCTGATGTGGGGCTCGATCCCAGGACCCTGGAATCATGACCTGAGCCGAAGGCAGAGGCTTTAACCCACTGAGCCACCCAGGCGCCCCTAGAGCATATGTATTTTTGATAACTCCGCACTATACTTCTTTACATTTCCATCCTATAGCATTTCACAAGTACAAAATAAATGTTTAAGTTAAAAAAATCTTAATACTAAGCACTAATATTTTACATAATAATAAATAAAAAAGAAATAATTACTAAGTCAACACTTTTTTGATGTAGAAACCCTTTTTATTTTTCTTGCTTTTTTAAAAAAAGATTTTATTTATTTATTTATTTATTTATTTGACAGACAAAGATCACAAGTAGGCAGAGAAGCAGGCAGAGAGAGAGGAAGGGAAGCAGGGGCCTGATGAGCAGAGAGCCCAATGTGGGGCTCAGTCCCAGTACCCTGGGATCATGCCATGAGCTGAAGGCAGAGGCTTTATCCCACTGAGCCACCCAGGTACCCCTTTTTCTTGCATTTTTAAAAACTCTGTATCCTTGGATCATCTAAATTCCTGTTGAGCTTTTGCGGAGAGTAATTGGTAGTATCTGTTAAAATTTTTATAATGTGGGATTCTGAAAATAACCAAGTAACAGGTTTACCCTCTGACATTAAGAATTATGAAGCTGGACAAAATAAGGCAGCTATTTTAAATATTAGACAAAATTTTAGAGTGGTATCCTTGAGAGAAAGGGAATTCACTATTCCCTGATAAGACTGGTGGTCCTTAAGAGAAAAGGAATTCAGAAAGTAAGCTCCACATTTGCTCTGCTTTCTGCCTAGAGGTACTTCTCAAACTTTGGTCCACGAATTGGAGCCCAAGTAGAAGTCAGTAGTTTCACTAAATGGAAGAAATTGATCAGTTTGGGCTGTTGAGGCAGCTATAATTGCCAGGCAAGTTATCAGCAAGATATCACAGAGAATTGTCTGGAAAGTAGCATAAGGATGCCTCCAATCTTGGAATGAACTCTAAGCTGTCATGCATATTTCAAGATTATGAGAGGCCAGCAACTAGGAGCTGTGTGCTGAACAAATATTCTATGAGCTGAACAGTGATGGGAGAGACTGAAATGCTGAACATTTAGAGTGAAGAAACCCTGAAGAATACAGCAGCCATTTATTCAAGACTCCAAAGAGACACACTATAGGGTAGTTCTTGTTCATGTTTTTGGCTTACCATTTTAAAGCCCCTAGTTGGGATCACGAAGGAAATATCCAGTCAGTATGTCCAACCACCTCCATGCTCTGAATTCCCAGATCGATTATAGAGGATGACAGAATAACAGCAAGCACGTGCAGGAGCAGTGAGATGTATCAGACTCATGGGCCAAAACTCTGATGTACCGTTTTTGTCACAACAAATCTGTACTTTCCTCTGTACTCTTTTGCTATGCAATTTGCTCTTCCACTCAGTAACAGAAACAAGATTCTTGTTAATTATATTTGGCTTCTCCTTCTCACCCAAGTCAAATCATTTATCAAGTCCTATTGATTTCATTTCCTTTCATATATTTCAGTTTTGTCACTTTTTCTGCATATCTCCTGAATTAGGAATCATTAATACATGAATTATGGAAAGAACCTCATACCTCTGAACAACCAGTGGATCAAAGACAAAATCAAAGGAGAAATAAAAAATACCTTTACATAAACAAAAATGGAAACAACATGCCAACACTTAAGAGCTGCAACAAAAGCAGTTCTCAGAGGGAAGTTCATAGCAATTAATGCCCACGTTAAGAAAAAAAATCTTAAATTTACAGGAACTACAAAAGGAGGAAGAAACTAAGTCCAAAGTTAGCAGAAGGAAGATAATTACAAAGGTCAGAGCATAAGTAAATGAAATAGAGACCAGAAAAGATCAACAAAACTGAGAACTGGTTTTTTGAAAAGATAAAATCAACAACCTTTAGCTAGACTAAGATAAAAAGAGAAAAGACTCAAAATCAGAAGTAGAAGAGGAAATCCTACAACTCTAACTGTACAAATACAAAAAAAAAAAATCATAAGAAACTCCTGGAACAGTTATATGCCAACAAATTAGATAACCTAGAAGAAATGCATGCATTCCTAAAAATAGACAACCTACCAAGATTGTATCATTAAGAAGTAGGAAATCTGAACAGACTAATGAATAAAGAGATTGAATCACTAATCAAGGTATTTCAATAAAGAAAAGCCCAGGACTAGATGGTTTTGTGAGTGAATTCTACCAAGAATCGGCACAAATCATCCTCAAATGCCTCCAAAAAAAAAAAAAAAAAAAATTGGAGAGACACTCCCAAACTCATTTTGTGAGGCCAGTATTACCCTGATATCAAAGCCAGGTAAGGATATTATAAGAAAAATAAAATTATAGGCCAATATCCCTGATACATACAGAGACAAACATTCTCAACAGAATATTAGCAACTCAATTCAGCAACACATTAAAAGCATCATCCTCCCATGATCACTGTGATTTATCCTTGGGATGTTAGGATTGTCCAATATGTGCAAACCAGTAAACATGATATGGAGTGATGTGAAATGGAGGAATAGGAGACTATACACTGTTCCCCCACAAAGACCCTACATTAGACGACTATCTATAAATAAAAATAGCCCTGGGAGAGCTCCACAGTCCACTTAAGAAACTTGAACAAGAAAACCAGAGAATAACTGCACAAAAAGATGAGAAGGAACAGTTTTATTTTGCCTGTACCATCCCAATCTTCCCTTTGGCTGGAAAGAGCTTCCCTCTCCTGAAATGGAGAATAAGGAGAGCATCAACTTCCCCAGACTTTTGGGGCAGTGCATGAAGGATCCACTTCAGTTTCATCCCACCTAGAGACCAGAAAGCTGAGATATATAGGGATGGCTTGGAATAAGGAAAAAAGGCAGAGGCTACCAGTGTCAGCCACACTGTGGGAGTGGGCTGCTCTGTGAGTACAGGATACTATGCTAGATTGCTACAGCTGAACCCCGCTGCTATGCATGTGCTCAGGGTTAGCCCCTCCAGCTGTCCATCTGCATTATCAACAACAACCAAAACATGGATACAGACTTAGCGTTTATTAACAGATGAATGGATAATGAAAATGTGAGATTAGATAGGTAGTTAGGTAGGTAGTTATTATTCAGCTATTAAGGAAATAAGTCCTGGCATTTTTTAAGAACATGGATAAACCTTGAGGGTATTATGCTAAGTGAAAAAAGTCAGATAGGGAAAGACAAATAATGTAGGATTTCACTTATATGTGGAATCTAAAAGAGCCAAACTCATATAAACTGAATCAAATCATGGTTGCCAAGGGCTGGGGGGGAAATGTGAAGATACTGATCATTGCTTATCAGCTTCCAATTATAAGATGAATAAGTTTTGGGGATCTCCTGTACAGTATGGTGACTATAGTTAACAATAATTTATTCTCAAATATTGCTAAGAGAGTAGATCTTAAATGTTTTCATGTACACGAAATTATGTGAGGTAATGGAGAGCTATTAAATTACATTGTACATCTTAAACTTAAACAATGCTATACGCCAGTTATATCTGAAGGAAGGTGAGAGGATAAAAGAAAAGAACACCATGATGGAATTTCCTAATTTCCAAATTGTTTCCTGTCAACCATTTTCAACATTTTAAGCAGAAAGATTATTTTGGAAATACAAATATTCTTGCTTAAAAACCTATAGTGTTTCCTCAGTGATCCACAATGAAAAGTGTACATTTCCAAGCATGGCCTTTAAGACCCCTCATGACATAGAACCAACCTAACTCTCCTAACTTTTTCTATTGCTACACCTTAATATTTCTTCTCCAACAACATTGAGCCTCTGAAATGTTACTGTTTCTGTCTGTGTCTCTCTGTTCAGAAGCCCAGAAACAACTCCATCTGCCTATAAAGGCTTCCTCATGCCCCGTCCCTTCAGCCAGGCTATCTTCTCACTGTTTTCTAATATTCAACTCATGTTTTACCTTCTCGAAATGCCTTTCTTTTGACATCTCATATACCATATGCTGTATTAAGCAAGTGAACCGAAACCTTTGTCTCTCAGTTTCTTCACACATAAAATGGAAATGACAGTAATGAGGATAAATTAATGAATTAGTAATTATAAGGCATGTGCCTGGAGTAGGGAGATGTACCTATTTTGAATCAGATTTTCACATGCTGAAAATAGTAATAAACTTCCTCTGGGCATTCAATTAAAAAGAAAACTTTGCTAGTTTAATGAGAAGATCGACACCTAGGCAAAGGTTGAAAGTTAGTTCAAATCAGTTTTAGAATATCATAGTATTTACTCCATTTTAGTTTGCCCAGAATCCGGCAGAACCAAGGATATAATTGATGTATTTGTTTGGGGTCAGTTACCTTTTACTAATGAAATTACTGTAAATTTGCATTTTCTCTTCCTTTTCAAATTTCATAAATCTCCCACCACAGTGTAATTTTCTCCAATGATCAGGGTTTATCCTCTTATTGTATTTGCCATCTTGCTATTTTGTATATGACATTTCTTAGGTCTCACATTCCCAGAACAACCTCCTAATTTCTGTTCCTTGTATATAATAATAAAAAACAGTAGATCTTTTGTGACTAATCACTTTGAGGTCCCCAATAATGCTAAAGATTTTTTTTTTTTACCTTTCCAAAAGGACCTATGTAGTAATTTCTTACTTTTTCTCTAGTTATTTGAGAATACTGAACTTTGTAGATATTCTCATCGATAATATAAACCTTTAACCATAACCATCTAAGTCATTCCACTCATACAGATGAGATATAGGACCCTACTTTCAGGGGAAGGGATTTCACCTGTTTATAAATTCATTGATTCACTCAGGCGATGCAGTATCCTCCCCTCTCTCAAGTGACATTACACAAGGGAGGGTTAGATCCATCTTTGCTTCTCTTAGAAGAGTTGACACTATCTGTAAGTCATTCTTTTCAAGCCTGTTTTGATAGTTGCTCTTAATTATTTTCCTTTCCATAAAAATTGAATCCTGCACTGAATTCACTCACACTCAGAGTTATGGCTCAGTTGGTTTGTTCTACTCATTTTTCTCTTATATATTAATGAAATTTTGTGATTCCACTAATGAACTTTAAAACAGTAGAATTAGATTAAAATGTCTTAAGGAATTCAGTGATTTCACCACACTTTTTTCTCCCCAGAAATTACTATAGAATATAGATATCTAGTATAGTTGGGGTAACAAAAGTCAAATTTGAAGAAATAGTTTATTATTAAAAACCTGCTGTCTTATGGTAGTACATTTGTAAATAATACTACCAACTCCAAAAAAAAATAATAATACTACCAACTTCAAATAGCATTTAGCTACCTTAGAATCTCTATCAAGGGGTCTTAGAGACTAACTGTAGAGGAGTACATAGGTGATGTGTCCTTCATTTTTGTTTCCTCTGCTGTAGCAATTCCAATATATTTGTGTATACGTACATGTATGCATATATACATTCATTATTTGCCATGTTTTATTTCTGGAAAGCTTACATGAGTGCGGTCATTTAATACCACTCATTGGTTCATTTTACCAGTGAAGAAAGCAGTCAGTCTGTGGTAGATTGGAGCATAGGTGTAGGTCTCTGTTATCCTAGTCCAGAGTGTTTTCAGCCACACATGTTTCTGATAGCGTTATCCTTAGCAAGAAGGGCCAACTTATATTTCTGTGACATTACAATTATCCTGAGAGGTTTTCTACAATGGGCAGCCTGGTGCTTTTCCTCTGACCGTATGTTGAGTGATATTTACCAAAACAAAGCTTTATCAAGAACAAGAGGGCAAGGATATGTTGAATCACCAGTTGCCATAATCCATGTTCTTACAGTGTATCCCTAGGACATTGTCCCATACTGTTAATCCAGAAAACTTTAGCACCATACATCAACCCTGTTTAATAAACCTGCTTAGCTGACATCCCTGTACCGCCCTGGATTGCATTAGGGTGTTTATCAATGCGAAGAAGTTCTCATATTCTTAAGATCCTCACATCTAGGGTACTCAGGGCTATGCTTACACTTGCTGCTCTACCAAAGACAGTGTAGTGTCTTTGATTCATGGTCATCAGTACAATATTCCAGTTAGGGTTCCATTTCCAGCAGTCTGATTAAGGTTGATGTTACTTTGTACACATAGAAAGTGGCAGATCTTTCGAGTCATTCTCCGTTTATTCCAGTCAGGCGCTGGTGATAGCGCGTAGGAACATTGCACAGAGTTATTAAGGGTATGGGCTTAGAGGAGTCGACTTACTCAAACACAGTTGAAAAATTAATTGTCCAGAGAGCCGATGCTGTTCTTCTCTATTAATGAGGGTCACATCTGTATTAACCCTTGCCATCCATTCATTTCCTGAGGGTGTCTAGAATAAAGCTATTTTATCAACTAAATACTAGATTCCAAGACTAATTTGATCAGCATGTGTATTTTTCATCTCCTTTAATATTGCTGATTTTCTTTCCTTTTTTTTCCCCCTAATTATGGTCTTCTAAAGGTTTTGTGATCAGTTTGGATTTCTTTCAAAGGATTAGCTATGGTATCTGAATATAATTCTGCCAAAGCCTATGCCATCTTTTTGTGTTTTGAAGGGTGAACATGTGTTGTTGCAAATCAAATAATGGTAAAGCTTTGTCTTATTGAGTGTAATTTATGTAATCTGTTTTAATAGGTAACAGGAATTATATGGTCAAATGAACTCTTTGATCCCTCAACCCTCATCTTTATTTATTTATTTATTTTTATTTTTTATTTTTTTTGGTGGTGCTGTATTGAATTTATTTATTTTTATTTTTTAATTTAATTTTTGTGTGTGTGTGTGTTCCAAGATTCATTGTTTATGCACCGCACCCAGTGCTCCATGCAATATGTGCCCTCCTTAATATCCACCACCAGGCTCACCCAAATTGAGGGTTTTGGAAGAGAGGGGTGGGGGGATAGGTGAGCCCAACTCTCATCTTAACACTTTTTATAACTAGAAATTTGAAATACTACATCTTAAGCAGTGAAATTATTCCTTCAGAATAATTCTATTGAACCTATACAAGGAAACAAAATTTGAGGTTAAAATGAGCAGATAGTTTTAACTTTGTATGCTGGGGGTGGTAGGGAGGGTAGAGGGATATTGTGCCTAGTGGTGGTGCAAAGAACATGAGCATTTTAATTTTTTTTAATTTTTAAAATTAATTTTTTATTACATTAGTCACCATACAGTATGTCATTATTAGTATTCCAAGACTCATTGTTTGCATATAACACCCAGTGCTAATTAATTTTTAAAAAGATTTCATTCATTCATTCATTCATTCATGAGAGACAAACAGAGGCAGAGGGAGAAGCAGGCTCCCTGGACCTCGGTCCTAGGACCCTGGGATCATGAACTGAGCCAAAGGCATATGCTTAACCAATTGACCTACTCAGGCACCTGAACGTGTCTATTTATGTTTTTATTTTTATTTTTATTTTTTTATTTTGTAAAATATTTTATTTATTTATTTGACAGACAGAGATCACAAGTAGGCAGAGAGGTAGGCAGAGAGCTTGGGAAGCAGGCTTCCTGCTGAGCAGAGAGCCCGATGTGGGGCTTGATCCCAGGACCCTGGGATCATGACCTGAGCCTGACCTGAGCCGAGGCGGAGGCTTTAACCCACTGAGCCACCCAGTTGCCCATCTGAACATTTTAAAATGAAAAACAAAACAAAACAAAACAAACATAGACTTGAATCCCAATCAAGATAATCTTCGGGAATTGATTAACCTCTCAAAGCCTTAAATTCCTCAAGTGAAATGGAGTTGACAATTCCTATATATTAGAGTTAAGTATTTATTAATATATGTTTTCTTCTGCCTTCAAAAGGTAAGTAAATACTCAATAAATGCTAGCCACCTTCTTTCTTTTCCCTAAATCTTCTTTCTTTACATTGGACATGATAGGATAGGATTGTGTTCACATTACTAAAGAATGAATCCACAGGATAATACTGCTTAGGCAAGGTAGGTTTTGTAGATTGATTTAGACCTACATCAGAAATGAGGCATTTGGAATGCAAAGCTTTATCTCTGAGAATAAATATGGTTTATTACAATTACAGCAGCTTTGCTCTAACCATCGGGATTCCCAATTTGGGTTCCCATATCATACTTTTTGTCTGAATTACAAGAGTTTGAATCCATGTTTAGCCACTTTCTAACATATGATTTTGTACAAGTAATTTATCCTCTATGTTGGTTTTCTTACCTGCACAATATCATATCATATTATAGTACCTTTCTCAATAGAGTATATGAAGATATACTGATAAAATCCATGTAAAGCACTCAGCCAAGTGCCTGGTTCCTTGAAAGTAATAAATGAAAAATGACTAGTTATAGTTTGTAAAATGTTAACATATATTCGGTCATGTGTCTGTTTTCCCAATAGATAAGGATTCCTCCTGTTCTAGTTCCTTCTGTATCACTAGTTTGCTAAATGAATGATGGAGTGAATAGCAGAGAGATTGTTCAGGCCAGTGCATAACCACTCTACTGAGATGTCAAACACCCAGGACAAGTTATAATGTGAGAAGGAGTGCTAGAACTATATTAAATGGCTATTTTGGATAATTAAATATAAACAAGCAAAGAAAGAGGTGTCTTACTTGTGATGTCCACACTCCCTTTCTGTAATTTTTATCTTTTATTATTTTGGTCTAGAGATTTATTTGTTGGAGCTGTGGTTCAAGTGATGGGTGTTAACATAAATCCAAGGGCAGAGAATGTGGAGGATCAAATATGATTACAAAGTAACTATCCGGAGACTGGATGATTAGAACTTGCCTACCGATTATGTTCGGCATTCAGTGGTCTTTGTGTACTAATCATTAGTGCACCAGAAAATGTGACTGATAGAATGTCAGTATAGAATTTTTTGAAGAGGCAGACTACATCCACCTTTCTGTACCATGTCTAGACTAAACACCTAAGTGATTTAATGTTTACAATTGTCTAAGTGAGAAAAGAGGGTTATCTCTCATTAGCAACGATAGATTTACTGTGTGAAAGGCAGTGGAAGTAAAAAGTAAAGTCTCAGGCGCCTGGGTGGCTCAGTGGGTTAAGCCGCTGCCTTCGGCTCAGGTCATGATCTCAGGGTCCTGGGATGGAGTCCGCATCGGGCTCTCTGCTCAGCAGGGAGCCTGCTTCCCCCCCTCTCTCTCTGCCTGCCTCTCTGCCTACTTGTGATCTCTGTCTGTCAAATAAATAAATAAAATCTTAAAAAAAAAAAAAAGTAAAGTCTCATTTAACCATTATGCCCTTTACGTCAAGCATGTGGGTAAAGAGAAAGTATCAGTATAAAAATATAAGTGTATAGACACATATCGAGACAGAAACATTTCCTAGTAAATTTGCAACTGAGAAGAAGCTGGATTTTGGCAGACAATATTTCAGATGTTACTGACTGGAAGTAATGAGCTCGAAACTACTAAAAATTTAAGTGACTCCTATAGTTGATACAACCTTTTAGTGGCAGATCAGGTTTTAAAATTCACTCGTTGATTCCATTTAGTCCTAGAGCTTAGTCCATTAAGCCATGCTACCTCCATTTAAAACCCATTACCAGATCTTTACATGCTTAGCATTCAGTGTTTGGAGTAACTAAATCCAACACACCTGAAGTAGTGTATTCCTGGATAGATGCACACATATTTGCATATGGATCTCTATTCTTTTATTTTTCTATAAGTTTTAAATTTATGAATTGATGATTATCCTCTATGGCTCAGGGTTTCATTCTGTGATGTTACAGTGCTTTCTTTCATGATTATTTCCAGAGTGACTGATGTTAATTTTGCAGGCTGTGTAGGCTGAACTGATATCTCTTAAATCACAGTGCTTGATAAACGGAGGAGGTTAATAAGGCATGGATCATTACAATTGTAGACCCATCCTAATTTATACTAATGACTAACAGGACTCATAGCAAATAAGAATCTCTGAATTGGAAAGTGAAATGGCTTGATTAAAAACAATGAATTTTATGTGTTTTGGAACTGCACAAAGAGAATAATAATTTTGATGTCATCTATCCCTGAGAGAGAAACTGTCAATACAGAAAACAGAGGATTGCTTATGAATAGCTTATGTGAATGAGAGTATTTACAGACTCATAATAAATCAGTTCCTATTGCAGTGAACTCTTCAGGAGCCTGGCCGTGGTCCTTATCCTATAATTTTGATGAAATATTTTCTGAAATAAAAGGTAATCAGTTGGGCATTTTTGTTATATGGGAGATTTTAGTGAAATAGTTTCTGTCATAATAGAATTTGACCTATAGATGAAGTGCCGTTTAGTTACTTTCTTTGGGAATCACCACATAAATATTCTTGTTAGGATTTTTCTTTTATTGGTAATATCAGGAATGGCAGAGCCATGTGATTAAAGGGAGCCTGAGGCTTCAGAGTGTTTTCAGAGAACATTCCTGCCACTACAGACTCTAAAGAAGGACAAAGCTGTTGTTCTTTAGAACCATTTAGAGGGAGGTGGGGAAAACTCACACTTCTGTTTTCAAAAAAAGTGGATTGACCATATTGACGTTTCCTACTGTCAGGCGATTTTTGTATTATGCGTTGATGCTAACGTGTGTGTGTGTGTGTGTGTGTGTGTGTGTACCTGCATACACATGCATATGTTTATATGTTGGGGAAGGGGGTAACATATAAGGTAACTTTTGAGAAATTAATTTTGTGCTCTTCTAATGGGAACCTATCCATTGCCCAGTAAGATACAACACTCTTAAAGAAGACATTTTAGTTTTAACATCAGCCATACCAAATAGAAGCAAGAAGAATGAAGGGGAGAGACACTTTTAAGTGTGGAATGACACAACCATTTATTAGTGTCCTTGTAGTATTAAAATTGGGTTCTATGAAGCTATGCTGGGGAGGAGCTCTTATGGTCTCTAATTACAGCATTTATTATCAGTCTTGGCTTAGCACAAAGGTACCACAGCTATGTTGCTTTGGTGTTAATTTCAGGTCTCTGAGAGCATCTCTGGCCATTATGTGCAGGCTATTTAGGAGAGGAAAAAAGGACTGGGGTCTTAGATAGGTGGTGTGAGAAGCTGTGAATTACTTAATCCTAAAGCCATCCTTACTGTCGCAATGAGAGAAGATGACTCATGTTTGGAAAATTTAGAAGTCATGATGTTGAGAAGTGAGTCCTTTCAGAGATGTTAACTGAAGCCTTTTCTAAAGACTGAGAGTCCTATTTTTGGAAGAATAGCTAATGAAGTGTGTGTGTGCACCTGTGCAAGTATGCATATAGATATACATGTAGATACTTATGGGAGAGGGATGGGGGGAGAGAGAGAAGAGAGGGGAGAGAGCACACACAGTACTTAGTGATGCCTACAGCATGCATTGCTCCTTCCTCAGAAATAATGCCTCATTGAATTGAGAGTGATGCAAGATTCCTAGGGAGGAATAAATGCAGATAATTAGAGTAAATAGTCTCTAGGGAGCTAGAATAGGTAGTTCTCCTGGCCCAATATTGTGGAGGAGATTCAGACAAAAAGTAACATATTCAATTGAAAATTGACTGTTACCATCATTCTCATAATTATTTAGCCCTGGTTCTATGTTTTACAGGTCTTAATGCTCACCATTAATTTTTAAAAGATAATAACGGTATCTCTGTTCATGATTTAATTGGATGGATTTCATTCTCAAGTTGGTTCCCTCCCCAAGAAGAGTTTGTGGATTATATTTCCTGAATTCTTTCATGTCTGAAAGTATTTTTCTATGGTTTCTGTTCTAAAATAACTTCAGTGTCCATAAGAATCTTGGATCATATTATTTTAAATATTTGATAAAACAAAACATGTATGTAGCACAACACAGATTATAAAGCATGATAATAAATCAAACATCAGTGACCATATCAACCAACTTTTACCCTGATTACTCCTTGTTTGCATTTTCCAAGAGATACAATCTACTAGAGAGGTTCCTGGCAACCCACTACTTTGGGTAGAATCCATGGACAGAGAGAACCCCTGAGGTGGACAGTGTTGACTTGCAATGTTGGAATAGTTTTACCTCCAGCTCCTTCCCTACCAAGTGAAAGAGGAAGAGGGGGAGCTGAAATTCCTTTTTATTTTTTTTAAAGATTATTTATTTATTTATATAACGGGGGAGGGATCACAAGTAGGCAGAGCAGCAGGAAGAGAGGAAGGGAAGCAGGCTCCCCGCTGAGCAGAGAGCCCGATGCAGGGCTCGATCCCAGGACCCTGAGATCATGACCCGAGCCAAAGGCAGAGGCTGTAACCCACTGAGCCACCCAGGTGCCCCCTGAAATTCTTTTTGATGCTTCAAAATGTTCTAGTAAAGTGATGTGCTACAGATCCCAATCTCTTACTCCCACCGGGTCTTTGCTGCTATCCTTCCTGGGCCTCATATAGACCTACCTAAAATATAATAAGGGAGCCTTCTTAATTCATGCAGTCTGTTTTTTAATTCTGCTTTTGACGTAAACATATCAGTTGTTGAGACTCATTTTGAGCTTAAAGTCAAGCCTCCTGCCCCTCCACAACTGTCCCTCTGCACATGCTGAAGAACTGTGAGACCTAGGTCAAATCACTTCACCTCTCATGGCTTCAACTTACTTTGTGTAGCATGAGCAGCTTGAACCGTAAAGACTTCTGAAATTTCTTCAAGTACTAACTTTGAGTTCCTAGGAGAGTTCACTTTGTACTTTTACATTAAGATATCTCACCCACAGCCATATGGGAATGTAAATCTGCCTAGAGGCATTGTTGATTAAACAACATAAACTATGTAGTTAATTTTTCTCAGCTGTATAAAGCTAGTATTCACAGAGGTCTGATTACTAGGTGGTTGGTGTCCATGTGTGTGTATCTAGATAGAGCTGGTTGACTGTGCTGGATTGTAATGGTCCAAAGGGAGAAAGTAAGTTCAGATGGAAAACAAGAGTAGGAAATGAGTGAGGGGAATCAAGGGGAGGATTTCCACACCCAAAAAAACCTCCATTTTCTTTCTTTCTTTCTTTCTTTCTTTCTTTCTTTCTTTCTTTCTTTCTTTCTT